>NC_079553.1:305000-397500 GCF_015846415.1 Triplophysa dalaica
GGTTGTAATAGTGTGTTGGGTAATAAGCGAGGATCCGTCAAAACTCAAGTTCTTGACATAAGAGGAGCTTTTAAATGCCGGATGACAGTCAGGGCATCACAGAAAAGAATATGTGAGGATTCAAAATCAAATCCTCCATACTTCATTCAGATTCTCCTCAGTCTCTCAAGGGGACATTCAATTGTCAACGACTCTGGTGGTTTTGTAGAGGCTTTTCAAAGACGTTCTGTTGATTTGAGGTGGAGGGAGAAACTAACATTTACACCGGCCCGTTGGGAACTCCATTAAGGCTGAGCTGAAATTGCTATTGCGGACTGAATCCTAAGCTCATCTTCAATTAAAAGCCATTCATCAAAGAATAAAGTGGAAGCAGCAGAACAAGAAATGAGATTGAAGTTGCGGTACATTACCAGAGTGGTGAAGATGTAGTGATAGTACTCTGTCATCATTCCCATCATCTGGGCCTGTGGGAAGACAAGACCATGAGAAGGGTCAGTATGTCATGTCACAGTCATTTGCCACGTTTGTGCCAGCAAACACAAACAATGTTTAACAAATATGATTGCATCAGAACCGCCAGCAGCCGCTCCAGTCAGTTTGATCTATTGTGTTTTGTCATGTCGTACGGCACAGCGCAGGACTCCTGCCGGCATTCCCTTGGTAATAAAGCCACTTAAAGGAAAGGTCCACACTCATTTACTCATTTTAAACCTCTGTTACTGTGGAGTACAAAATGAGTTCTTCCACATACAAAATAAGTGAATGTTGAACAGCTTTTTTGTTGTTGTTGTTGCTGAAAATCTGAGCAGTATCTCTCACACTGTGCACATCTGCATTTCTTTTGGAAAAGGAGACGCACGAATGGTGTTTGGCATCATTTGCATCTTTTTACGGCACATTCAAGCGGTTCTAAAGAAGACATGTGAAAGGTGTGGCCCATGAGGGGTTTGATGGGCGGGAGGGTGTTCCCTTCATCAAATACAGTGACTTTTCACTATATCGGCCACACCCTCTGCCAATCAATTCCTCTCAATTCTCATTCAGAAATGCCCAGCTGCGTTAATCATGCCATCTGTCATGCAGAAAACTCAAGGTTAAGCCAAACTCTTTCCTTCCTTCAGACCGCAATCATTCAGGTTTGTATAGAAGTCTGAAGCTATTTCATTTTACACAAAGGGCAGCACACACACACACACACACAGGCGCAGACAGCCTCTTAAAGACTTCTGGGACTCAGTGTCCAGTGTATTTCTCATTGGCCTGAGGGACGGCCAGAGGTTCGGCTGTGGCTGACAGCGAGGAAACAGTCTCAGACAGGTTGTAGACAGCTGACCGCAGGTCTAAGCTTATTAAGAGCCCTGAGAGCACACAGAGCGACACAACATGAGATCAGATGTCAAGCAATATAGCCTTCAGTTAAACCTGCTGAGGTGAACACATGGTGAAACTTGCTCGTCATTAGAGAACAAAGTCAAACCTGCAAACTAATGACTGAACCGTTCTGCACTGACATGTGACGCGTGTACATTTACTCAACATTCATTCATCTGGCAGACGCTTTAATCCAAAGCCACATACTTTGCTTTATAATATACATTTGTATTTGAGTATGTGCAATCCCTGAGATTGAACCCATGACCTTGACGTTGTTAGCGTCATGGTCTAAACACTGAGCTACAGGAAAAACCTTTATTTTTACATGTGGAATCCTCAGGGATTAGTTCACCCAAACATGAAACTTCTCTCATAGTCTCCTCACCCTCAACTAATTCTGAGTTTGACTTCAGTCACTATGATGTCCATCATTGATTTCACCTAGACCATATTAAAGATATCAAGATATTAAGGTCATAAATGTTGAACGTTTTTATGTAGAAACCAGTAAAAGTAACTTCAGCTGGGTTTTTACAGGCAGTGTCACAATTTTCATATGTGGACTAAACTATTCCTTTAAACATCAAATCCTTTTAGCAGACAGCAGAAGTGACAGAGCGTGAACTCACTTGTTTGAGGATCTGTGCTGCCATTGTGTGGCTACAGTCGAAGATAATGCGAAACTCGCGGCTTCTCTTCATTTCCTTGAGCAGAGGTCTGGTGTCTGCAGTGTCCATAGGGAGCTGTCTGATCTTCAGTCTGATGTTGTATCTGGACGGAGCCATTATTAACTCCTGAAGCCGGATCAATCCTGCACCAGAAGACAAAATGACATTAATTGAAGGAAACTGGTAATTATTGTACACTTGAAATAAACTGAAATATATAATAAATGAGACACTGGACTACAAAACTAGTCTTATGGGTCATCTTTTTAAATTGAGATGTATACTTCATCTGAAAGCTGAATTAATAAGCTTTCCATTGATGTCTGGTTTGATACGATTGGACACTCTTAGAAACTCGGGAATCTGAGGGTGCAAAATATCAAAATATTGAGAAAATCTCCTTCAAAGTTGTCCAAATGAAGTCCTTAGAGACATATATTACTAATGAAGGGCAATAAATGAAGGCTCTCTATTGGCTTAACGCTGTAATGACGTTGTGGAGAGTAGATGAATCTGAAGCTGAAGTTCTAAACTTCACATAGACACCAAACATGAGTGGATATAGAGCGAGCAACAGTGAGTGACGTTTGTAGACGTGTTTCCTGACATTTTTGTTAGTGATTATACTGCAACTACTCACAACAAAAAGTTTTGATATATTTATGATAAAAAAAATATCTTCACTTAATTTCCTAATGATTTTTGGAATAAGAGGAAAATCTGTCATTTTGAACATTAAAGTATCGCTCAAACCTAACAAAAACCCATAGTGCTTCAAGAAGTAAGGTTACATACAAACATGACCATGGATGTACAAGACAGTATTTAAAACTAATATTTATTTATACTTTGATAGAGCACAAAAGACTAAAAGAATACAAGTGTAGGGCAAATATACTTCAAATGTTCTGTGTTTAAGTCAATTATACTTTATTTACATTTATTTTTGAGAAATACATAAGAAGTTGAATGAATACTTTTTTTATTTTTATCCTTAAAGAAGTTTACTTACAGCACACTTAAATCAGGTTGTGTTATTTACAGTATGATGTGGTTTATTTGTAAGTTATGACTATAGGCCATGAGCTGCTCTAGGCCGGTCCACACACACAGTGGTTTGGTTTGTTTGACAGGCGTGACACAGGTTACACCAATGGTGGGAGTTTAGTTCGGTCCAAAATCAGACACTTTGTTTTCAATACAATTACATATTCTTTAGTGTAGCGGCGATAGCAGTGCAGAAACTGAAAGGAAGATATTTTGCTCATAATGAATTTCATGGTTTAAAATCATATTTATAGATACAGTCATGCTTTCCATTGTCTTGCTGTCAGAAACAGCGGCGTTTGATTTCAACTGTTTGTTGTCCATGGCTAGATTCATTTTGACAGCGGCAGACAAATTAAGAGACTTGAGCATCTTATCGCTGAAGTACAGAGTCTAAAATAAACTCTTAAAGGTGACACTGCTACTTTGGCCCACAGAGCGGTGATTTATCTCGGGACAGCGTTTACAGTGACAGACTTGACAATAAAAGGCATTACATCTCACCTGTACTGTCATCATAAACCACCGTGGCTGTCTTCCACTTGAGGAACTGCACCAGGTCTAAGATAGCGTAGCTAAGAGAAGAGTAATCTGGGTACAGGTTAGCATAAAACGAGTCCCTGTTGTCCATCGGATGGTGTTTCCATCGCACTTGAATGTGTGGCACTTCCAGGGCATTGCAGATAGACTGCACGGCGTTGGAGGAGGAGCTGTGAGACGGCCCAAATATGGCGACTACACCTAAAGACAGCTGGTCACACGCTGGCGACGGCAGATGGCGGGTCATGCGGAAAGAAATGTCAAGACAGAAATGTCACTGCACATGGAAGATTCTATTGTATGACCGCAACGTGAACAATACATCTGTACACAGCATGCTACCAACAAAGAGCAAGAGCATCAGAAACAGTTGTAGTTTTGAATCCATAACCAAACCTGTTTGTCATATTTATCACAAAGTGCTTTACAAATGTTCTTGACAATTCTTACATCTGGCTTTTGTCTGTTGTTTTTCTTAATTCACTGCTATTAACTACCTGTTCTCATCAATATAGATATATATCAAGTATTGATAACACGCTGTTGCAATAATACCTACGCCAAAGTTCAATTATGCATTCATACGATAGGCCTACGCCAATGTTTGCATGCATATTATCTTTCACTGTATTAACCTCGGTGGAGAGCAGCCATTTTGAAATGTGCATGAAGAGGAAACACTGAAATAATACGCTTGGGTTGAGGGTGGCTCATGGTGAAGGTTAATAGGCACAATTGAACTTTGACGTACTTATTACACGATATTGCAACAGCGTGTTATTTATACACAATTGATGGGAATGGGTTGGTTATTAAAAACATTCTAATAACAATGAAAAAGGGATGCATTATATAATGAAACACTGCATACTATCAACTGTTTACTATACTATATACTGCAGACACAGTAAGAGTGGAGTGCTAGGACTGTTTTTACATCGTCAGGAAAACAAGATACTATTTCTGCTCAAGATTTATCTTTATATACGTCAAAGAAGTCATTGATTTCACAGCTTCATTCAAATGAGCTTCGCCAATAATTTACTAAGAACCTGTCACATAACAAGACCTTGTAATAAAACATTATATTCCATTTGTGTCACATCACTTACCTTTTCTGGAGGCCTCAAAGCTGTCGTAGATGTTAATCCTCTGAATGTCATATGTTAGCGTCGTGTTGGGCAACAACGTCCTGTTTCTGTTGATATTATTAACTGCAAATTTAAAGGCCAGCTCCTCAGAGCTCACGAGAGCCACAGGTCCATCGGTCTGTTCAAAAATTCCCCCTGAAAAACAAGAGAAATACAATCAGCTTTAACCCCGGAGGTAAGTCCAAACCTCTGGAGGTGTTTTGCATTTAGAGGACGAGTATTGAGAAAGTCAAGTTCAGGGCTATAATGGATGTTGAGGCAGAGAAAGAGAAAGAAAGAGAGAGAGAGAGAGAGAGAGAGAGACATAAACGTATCTCGCCTCCTTACGGCGGTCGGGTCACTCACACACCTATAGCTGCAGACCATGTGAAGCTATTTCGGTGAGCTCATGAGATTTGACCAAATGCATTTTACGGCCGAGAAATTCCACCGTGGGACGAGAGGAGCAAACTCTGTTTATTGACTTTGGATGTGCAGTGAAACCCTATGACAATAGGATGATAACATCTGGCGCTCGCTGGGCAATCTCCAGCCCATGAGGATTAATACCGTTAGACCTGCTTCACCTTCCCAGCTTATTTCAGCGATA
Organism: Triplophysa dalaica; assembly: GCF_015846415.1. Lineage (NCBI taxonomy): Eukaryota > Metazoa > Chordata > Actinopteri > Cypriniformes > Nemacheilidae > Triplophysa > Triplophysa dalaica. The sequence continues at coordinate 310,370 of NC_079553.1, forward strand.
TGAGCCAACGAGAAATATTGGAAAAGCAAAGTTTGTTCAGCACATGATTCAATTTCACACAGTATCACTTTCTGTTGTTGATTTCAAATATTATTGAATTTGATGCGCAGTAAACGTACGAGACAAATGCAGCTCCAAACACAGCACAACCTGCAGGCGTTTCTAAACATGCGAGTGCATGAATATTGAAGAGTTCTTCAGCCAGACCTGAGCAGAGAGGTCAACATCACCCTGAACACCCGGGTGCTCGTCCTCCGGCGGGAGAAGAAAAGCTCCAGCATGAGATGCATTTACGACTCTGAAGGGGCATGATGCATAAACTCCCTGGAAAGAGCCCCGACGCATTAAAATAAATGAATCCTGCCGTTTTGTGGGGAAATCTCATTAGAGTACATTAAGTAATTGTTGGAGTATATACTAATTTGACTATTAAGAGGATAAAATGTGCATTGCTCAGAAGCACTAAAATAGATTTAATAAAGAGGGCAGATCGGCTCCCGGTAAGAGAAAAAACGTCCCGCCGCGAATTTCTTTTGCAGTTATTTCCACGTGTATAAGCCCTAAAGCACAGCGACAGAGAGAAAGCAGCGTCTGAGTCACTACTGTATCTACTCATCTGATATTTAAAGCCCATCTTCAGCATCAGACGTGATGAACCCGTTTGGAAACACAATTAGAAAGTGCTCTGATGAATCTCATGGGTTGTGTGTGACACAGAAAACACATGTTCTCTTCTGTCTTCACAAACCTAGAAAAGTCACAATGCATCCTAGTAAAAAAAACATTTCAAATGCATTTATTTCCTGCTAAGTATATCTTAAATGTATTTACATATTTACTAACATGACTTACTGAGATACAATTATAATTAAATGTTATTTGGAGTACTATTTATACACAATGCACAGTTCTTCATATTAAGCCATGTGTTCTAATGTGACAGGATAAGGATTTAATGATCATTTTAATAAATCAATCTTTCAATGCAAGATATTTAAAGTGTACCTGAAGCATACTTGCAATAGTTCCACTTTAAATGTATCTTAAGTTGGACTTCAGCACTATTTCTGAACAATTGAAGTATAAGAAGTACAAAATTTGTTGTTCCCATTTAGCAGACTTTAAGTCTAGCAATTTAGTGTCTCACAAATACAATCTTAGTGTGTTTACATTAAGAACAGAAGATGTTAATGGATTTGCAGTATACTGAGTATGAAATAAATGTATTTCCAATATTTATTTTTCACTAGGGCATTTTTAGCAATAAACATTGAGTAGCCTTCATAGACTAAAGATATGATGTAAAACAAAAAGACAATCTCAGAAAAAAACTTTATCTTAATAATAATGAAAAGATCTATAAGGCTAAACAGTTAAAACAATTCACGTGATTTGCATTGCTGTAAAATCACATAGTAACAGATATTATGGATATTCTGAAAGGTCAAATGTATACAGTACAACATTACTGAATCATCATAGAAAGTGTCAGAGCTGATTTGATCAGGTGTCAGAATTCATTGGATCTCTCTAAACTGAGCATCATGTGCAGCTGTTCAGGGTCACCTTTTCTACGGTCAAAAGAAAATAAAGAAATATATGAGACATTGCATTTCAATGCTTGACTTCTGTGTAAAATGGTGCCAGTATAATGTGGTTGTGCTCTCACTGTAAAATCTTAAAACAATCAAATGTTTTTTCCAGAGATGCATGTGGAAGTTTCTCAAAGAAGGGCTTCTATTAAGCTTCACATCACAGAGAAAGAGAAGACTTGTGTTTGGTCATTCATAGTGTGGATCTGCTGCTTCTGTCCCCACCATGCACCCAAATATAATGAAGCACAACAACCAGCTCATCGTGCTTTGATGAATCTGTGTGTGCGTGTACAGCCTCAACCCCCCCCGTGCGCTCTCTTTCCCAGCATGCACTGTTTTCTACTTTACTACACAATGGCAGAGCAGAAAGCATCAGACAATTGCCAGCGCTAAACAATTACGGCAAACAAGCGGCATTGTGCACAACACTGGCCAATGAAGAGATGCTGTATTTATCCCAGTCCATCTGTCCATTCTCACAAGAGAAATCAATGAGCCAGTGTGCAGACCAAAACACACAAGATGTGGCATTTCTGCCCGCCGTCGATAAAATCAGAAAACTCACAGAAGGATTGGTTATATACAACACAAACACTGACACACACACACACACACACAATGCTTTATCTGGATTTAAACTTGATTCTGACATTACAACATAAACAATATTTATAACATTATTAATAAGAGTCATTTAAGATCAATTTTTTTAAATAATAATTTCTTATAATTTACATATGACATATTCCTCTATGTTCCTCACTACATCTAAAGTATATTTATTGTTGTAAAGCAATATGGATATATACAATATAAATGTAAGAAATGATACTTGCATTTAAAAAATAAATGTATATCTTAGACTGTAAAACCAGAGAAATAAGTAGATCTGAAATAGTTGTGAAGTTCATCAAAGGCCAATTAAATAAACATAAATAATTTTTGCTTTCCATCATTCGGTGACGTGGCCATACTGTAGTTAGATATATGGATCATGAGGAGGGTTTTTAAACTGGGCTTTAGTTTGTTACGAGAGCATTTCAATGATGACATAAATGACATCAGAAGATCAAGCACAAGAAATAAAGATTTGTCCTCGATCAAAGCCTCATTTATTTATTATCATCAGGATATATGTCCCCGACCCGTGTTGTCATATGGACTCCGTCACATAGCTGTCAGGTAACGCCACATTTATAAAATCTCATTTCATGCTCAGATGAGTTGTTTTCTGGCTTGTGCAATTCGTCTCTTATTTGATCTCACTCCCTGTCCGTTAATATCTCCAGCAAACTGCAGTCTTCTGCCAAACCATTTACACGCTCTCACAAACACTAGAGCTACAGTGAAGGGGGTGCTGGGGCAGGTGGACAAATGATGTTGGGAAGTATTCAACAACACACTTTAGAATGAAACATTTCTGATTCATTAAATAATCAATTTAAATCATTCTTCTTATTCTAACATCAGAAACATTTTATCACAGATGTTGGGTAAAGACGTGAAGACTGTGATCCAGAGGAGGGGCGATGGCAGTGCCGGCTGGGCACTGCTCATGGGGGGGTTGCAAACTACATAAAAATGTTGTAAATAATACATTTGACAGGTGATATAAACATACATAATCACCTCTCATCTACAATTGGAACATTTAACTTTCAAAGCAAAACCACAAACACATGCCACATACAGCTTTTGGGTCTGTTCTTTGGCCGGGGAACACTTGAAATGAACAGCATATGTAGCTGTATCTCCCTGTAACGTGCTGTATTTTATGTTGTATAACAGGGTCCACCAACTGGTGGAGATGCTTGAGACAGATCCCCCGCTTTCAGCTGCAACACCCACGAGAAGAGCCGAGATGTTATCAGAGGATGTTCGGTCACAACTTAATGGTGCTGTTTGTTCATCCCAGTTCAACAGAAAACAACTCTTTAATTTTACTTCAGAGATATGAATGTTAAATGAACGTTTAGAGGTTTAGAGATTAAGGCATTTGTTTCATTCATTATACTGTTGTCAGACATTAGTACTGGTTGATCTTAAATATTTGATACCATGTCAATTTAAAGGACATTTCAGAACAGCATAAAAGATATTGTCACGAATGCTACATGGAGACATATAGGGGAGGACCCAAATGCAGTTTTGTTTAAAGACGTAATCCAAAATCATAATCCAGACAGCAGGCAAATAATCCAGAAACACAGGTGGTCAATCCAAACACAGCAAACAAGCCATCAGGGCAGTAATCCAGACAAAAACGATGCAAGACAAACAAAAACCCATCAGAATTGTGTGAGTAGTGTGACACTAGACAAAGGAATCCATGGGGTTTAACACATTGGGAAAAACAAGATAACAAGAAACACCTGAGAGGATAATTAACAAAGGACCAATGAACAAAAGAACTACAAAAGACTACAACACACATAATATATATATTTATTTCTCTGCTCATTTCTTCAGACCTCGCTTGGTTAGAAGGGTTCATTTACTGGACCTCAAGCAAATGTAGTTGAATACCCATGTTGTACAGTAGCCTATACAAACTATAAGGTTGAAGGGCGGGTTACGTGCTAACATATATCTAAATTGTGATACCGGGTTGCAATGTGTACCTGATGGTATGTATTTGCTGCAAAAAGTTTACAGAGGTGCATGTTTCCTATGAGACCAGGTTGACATTATTACTGATTTTAATGAATTCCATCTGCTTTCGTCAGTGTAATGCCGTGGTCAGATTACACTTTGAGAATGCAAAATGCATTTGAGTACCCAGAACAGCGCTATATAAATGTAATACATTATTATAAACTTGAACTTTGCTACACAGTGAAATGCGAAATATCTTTGGGACGGGCTGTTGTTTCCGGTCTGTGCCATGTGTATGAATGGAAGTCAATGGAGGGAAAAGTCAAGTGTGACCGCGGCTTAAGTATGCGGTATATATTCAGAGGACGCGTACGTCATCTCCTCAATCACTTTACTGCTGCTGTGGATTTATACATTGGGTCGACCCGGTCATACCTCAATACATAAGAAAATTCCGTGTTACATTCGTACACGCACAAAAAACCTAAAACCTTAACTTCATAGTCTCTCACAGTGTGTGTTACATATGATGATGAAAGCAGGTTAGGACCAACAAACAAACAGAAGAGAAACAGATTTTCAGGAACAAACCTTTACCACGATGCCCAACAGACAAAGAAGGATGGAGTGTATCAGCAGTGTCGCGTTATTGTTAAATGCAGGTGGTTCAGACAGGTGCCAGGTAATGTCTGCCAAGCTCTGGAGAACAATAAAGGACGCAGGCCAAAAACATAATGAACCCCCCACACACCCTGAGAAAGGCCTGGACCCTCATATCCGTCAGCATCAGCAGACACAGTCTCACAGCCAGACTTCATGAACTCATACGGTCATCTCATGTCTGAACTCGTTTCTCTTCACATTTAACTGACCGCTGCAGTTCTGCATTCTGATTGGTCAACACAGCCTGCTGGTGAAATTCCTCTTTTTGAAGGAAATAGCGCTTGATGAGTTTGCCTAATGAATAATATTGACAATAACACGTGTGTCCTTTACATTGCACTGTTTTAAAGCATTAATGTCTGTTTTATTCTTTCATGGAACACTAAAGGACACTTTGAAGAATATTCATACATTTCTTTCACATCTCATGTGTTCACAGGATTTCTCAAACTCAACATTAAATTCTCTGTTCATGTCAAGTCCACAAGGCACACATTTTTACAATTTTAAGTGCCAAAACCGACCTTCTTTGATTTGTTTGGCCAGTACGTCCCGTCTTCTTTAAACCCATAGCAGTATTAAACACCTCAACATCTGAAGATGACACAGAAACTTTCACTTTGATGTTTTGTGGTGTTTAATAAGAGCATTGAACTGAAGATCTTCTAGCTCAGTCCATCAAGCCTCACGTAAGCAGAACTAAAACAATTTGGTTTGATCCAACAAAACACACACTAATATCACTGAGGGACCATGTATAAAGTAAAAAATTACGTTTAAACAAACACGCATTTAAGTTGGTAGCGACAGTTATGCTTAAAACGATACTGTCATTGATTGTATGACAACTAGAGGGCGCTGAACATAACTACAGGTCCTGATATGATGCTGGCATATTATGAAGCTATGGAGTCATTTTTTGGAGGAGAACAGGCTCACGGGGGCAACTTACATACTGTAGCGCTGCATAAGCAGCAGAGCAGTCATAAGAAGAAAAAATATTGCGGCCTTGTACCCCTCAACGTCTATGGTGCTTACAGTCCTGCTTCAATGACAGCATGTGGACAGAAATGTAAATGGAAAGATTATAGTCTGAGCACACAGACTTCATCTCGGCTATCAGTTTAAACATTCATCATTTTATCCAGCTGGGTACTAACAAAATCACTTGAGACACAAGCTAATATTTAGTTTTGACATGATAAAAAAGACCTAAAGCTTTAAAACTGAAGAGAGCGAGCTAGAAAGACAAAGAGAAAAAGACAAACTAAACATTCTGTGTGTGTGTGTATGTGTGTCAGGGAATTTATTGTAATAGGCCCACCCGCCGCTTCAGGCCATCATTCTCATTAAGGCGACACGAAGAGGTCTTTTAATTCCCAAGTCCTGAACCAACAGTAGAAGTCCCAGACAGTACCCGAGGGTCAAACGCTCCCATGATGAAAATGGATCTCCAGATCACAGGGTTAGATAAGCACTGAGCACCAGAAATACTTGTGTAATTGCTATCGATTTTACACTTAGGGAAGCAATTAATATTTGGAGAGAGTTTGGCCGGCGAGTAACATTTCCAGTTTTATAAGGAGATGGGTGACATTGTTTATCCGTTCTACTTGATCTGTCTATAATGCACAGAGCAATGCATCCTGGGACATCTCACCCAATGCCATAATGTCTGCTCTTTCTGGTCATTTCAGTAACCAAGAGCGTAAGGGAGCGTACTAATAAATCCATCTTGTGTGAAATGTGAAATTGTTCACAAGTCCTCTGCTGCAGCAGCGTGAAAAGTGAAATATTAAATGTACAGTCTGTTACTGCAGAAACGGTGCAAACGTCACTCCTGGCTTTGAGCTTAAAGAATAGATTCACTATTGAAAATCAATGGTCAGAGTCAACACAGTTGTGTGTGAGAACTATTGCTGTGCTACAAAAGACTTTATTATTGGACGAACACAAATGGCCAGTCAGCGGCAGCGACTGTGTCCTGAAGGGACAGTGTGAAGTCTGTAAACTTCATCTGCTGTCACTGTGAACGTACGGCTGAATACACATTGCTATGTTTCATGGCACTAGCATAGAACTGTACTGTCCATGCATGTATCCTGAAACCAAAGCAAACCCACCAGTAAAAAGGGTACGGACTGGACGGCACAAACCCAGAGAGAACCGGCTACTCTGTTTTCAAGGTGCTAAAGGACGGGCCTAAATATAAAAGTTGGCCTACTTATTACTAAAGAGACCATTCCCATGCAAACTTAATGCAGACAAATGGTCCGAGGGTCCAGTGCACGTCATGGGGGACACCACTGGCTAATTTCTAGGACGTGAGCAACCGAAATGTAAATTGAGCATGCCTTACTTTGATCGCCCGCGCACCCCTAGAACAAATACAATGAGCGGATGACTTTGAGTCCTACTTCTACCCAAACTCGCCCTGGACTCCCAAACCAAGAAGCACTAACGTTTTCACAAACTGTTTGCAATGAAATGTCAGGTTTATTTTTCAAAGTCACTAACCATTATATTGGCTATAGAATCAGGTCAGCTCAACATATGACACTTGTGAGACTGTATTATAATCAATGCGGCTAGTTGCCGGGGCAGTAAAGCATACAGCTTTTATGGATAGAGTCCACATTAAGAGGACTGTTGGGAAATCACTTAAGAGCTTGGATGTTTAGAGCCTCTATTAGTGCCGTATGGATATGCCTTCTCTTGGCATTACACTGGCTTTTTGTAGACAAACATATAATTGTGCGACATACAAAACCAAGAAAAAGCAGCCAATAAGATCTCAAAACTATTTTAATTCATTTCATTATTTGTGTGTAATTCTATAGTATTAATGCGTTGTTTACAAAAAATCACAACAATCTTAAATTTGTAATATCAATAAAATTGGACCAATCATCTTTCACCCTCATGTTGTTCCAAGATGTTTTGACAATGCTTCCGACCACCATCTGAATTACGATGTCTTCGCTTCTACTGCACAGAGTAGACTACACAAAATGATCCTTATTTGGGTTCAGCTGTCATATACACCAAGGGTGGCAGGACCTCGACTCCACATGTTATGTGCACACATAAATGGTAAGTAGTTGGCATGTTTGCCGTCTTCAGCCCTCAGTCTTAAAGGGATGTTTTTTCTCTTGTCGTTTAGACATGCAGAATGAATTTGAATATGACTTGATAGGATTTAATATTTATCTTTACAGGGATTTTCTCACACGAGTCCTCAGGGACACGTTTCATTACCTGTTGAGGTCAATTTGAAGAAGTGCATTACTTATCTACACTCAACACTCTTCAAGAGGAAACCAGAGAGAACCGAGTCAGGAAAATATAGCAAGATTACAGGGGCGCCCTCCTCCAGCATCCTATGAGGGTAATACTAATAGACCCTTGCCCTTGCTTTAAATATAGTCCAACGTTAAAATTTGAAAATATTTTAGTATGCCTCGCTGAACGGACTTTGGACGGCAACCAGGAACACCATTAGACCACTTAGAGAAGACGCATCCATTAACTTTTATTTTATTAAAACCAAAGCCTTGTGTCTGCACTTAGAGAGGAAAAAGACAATAGAAAATGAATAATAACAATAACTGCAGCGAGAATAAGAAGAACGGTTAATGATTATTCTGATGAAATATTTGAAAACAAGGACTTTCCAGTCATAAAAAAATGAAAAAGCGTTTAGCTTTGCTTCACAATATTTACCATGAAGCTGTGCTTAATGTCATTCCTAGTGTACACTGGACTTCTGTTATTATTGTTAGTGTTTAAAACCACACAGCCAATATACAGCCTTGCTTTTCTAACATCACATGAAATCATAATCAAGCGAACAGTGAATATTCTGAACATCAGAACCTGATCAGAGACGTGACTGAATGGTGTCGTAATGAAATGTTATTGTCGGTCCGCATCACATCAACCCGCCAGCTTCTAGAAGTTCTCAGAAGCAGCGGTCACGCTCATTGCACAGCACAAATAGTTGGGTTTGTTCTCTGTGATCTCAGAGGTACAGCGGCTACAGGACTGACAGCTCCCACGCTTGACGTACCGCAGCGCTCTGTTAGAAGGCTTCAGGATCTCTGCCCAACACACATTGTTTAAGGCCACTAACATATAGATCATCAATCACACATACTTGCCATCAGAAAGCTGTTTGTAGTCTATACCCCGTGTGTTTAATTCCCTCTGAGATCTGAGCTGATAATGAGGAGAACGTACTGGAGGTAAAGACAGAGCCTGAGATTCTACATCACGCTTATCATCACAAACAACATGTCAATGCTAGAACAATTTACAAACCGTCCTCCCATATTTTTAGGTTCAAACAAAGTCATATATCAATGTATATCTCATAAATGATGCTCTGAAATCGCACACCAAAGAGAAAACCTATGAGCTTTGACACTGTAAATCATTTTCCAAAGCGCCTGCGACTATAATTTTGCTCTAACATTTATTCTGGAGCTTTAGCATTTGAGGTAATTCACAGAGGTGCTGCAAACAGCAAACATTATTTGTTTTAAACAAGGGCCAATAAAATACCTGGGGTCTGTAGGGAGTAAGCAGAAAACAGGGATTGCTGGAAAACAAGAGGCCTGCTGTGGCATTTGAGAAATGGCTGGTGGGAATGGAGGCTGAACACAACGCAGAATTGAATAATAACAGCCACATCAGACTCAGAACTCTACAGGCACCAGGCTGACAAGTTCATTACCGCTGGAAGTCGCCTGCTGGAGGATTTTTGATGGAACACCATTACTGCTTTTTTATCCCTTGAAATTGCTCTGTGTTCAACCACACACAGGCCTCAGACATCCGTGAGAAATGTGGAAAGATTTGGTCACGTTTCCAATGACACAGAAGGCACAAAGTGCTAATGTGAAACCAGCCCAATGGCCGATCAAAACTAGCCCAATAACCCCAATGTACCAACAAAACATAATTGTGTTCTGCATGTGTAACGGAGGCCAGCGAGGGAGTGCTGTGCAAGGTAAACCTACAGAGATGACTGCAGTCTTTAACCTTCTCGAAAGAGCCCCCGTCTTCCATCCGGACCGATGCCGGAATGTGGCCAAAACGCCCAAGCATCTTGCCACTGTATTTATCAGTACGTTCTCATTATGTATACTGTATATAAAGTATACAATGACAGTGGATGATAATTTCTTAAATAAATGTCTTTAAGATGGAGGTTTAAAGCTTTGGTTCTCCCTGCGTTCTCACTGGGATATATCTATATATTCATTCCGAAGGGCCCTTCGGAGTGACGACAATCATGGCCGCCATACTGAAGGGTCATTCCAAACTGAAGTGCTCATAACTGGCCACTTCAAAGGGCTCTTCAGAATGAAGGATTTCGAAGGGTACAACTGATGGTCACTTCGGGCTCCCATGATTCTTTGAGCAGATTCTTTGCGAGTTGACTCTGCCTTCTTATGGTCGCGGGATGATGATGCGGAAGGGCACTTCAAAAAACAGTTGTTTGGTCCCCTACATCCTTTAACCCTTCAAAGCTCTCACTCTAGAGGGTAAACCATTCGAAGGGCTTAGAGCATAGGGATGTGCTCTTCAAGAAGGAACGCAGGGTCAGTTTACCATGAATAAAGGCATACTGAACGTGTTCTTCTTTTATGGCAGGCTGGCTTGTGTCAAGAGGAAATAGTGCCACCTACTATCCCTGTGTAGTTGTAGATCTGATCGTATTTTTGACTTAATATACATTTATTTCTATGGAAAACGTCATAAATATGAACAGCTCTGAATTAAAAATGTACAATGTAGCATTGGGGAGTCAGCTGTTAGCTTAGCAGCTGACTGGAGATGCTAATGGTATTGGTTCAGCTTTAGCTTTCTCAAGGTATTTTAGACCTCTTTGAGTTGGGCCAGCTTGTCACTGATCCTCTGAGCTTTGGCTTTACTGAACCGATATAGAAGACAGTGACAGGAAATAGACAGAAGGGTAAAGTGTAATAGTTCCTTTCTTAATCAGCATCCATTTCGTTTTAGTTGGCTAAGATCTTTATTTCATATCACCAGGAGGCGTTTTCAATCTTAAGACTTGTATGCACTGGCGATGAGCCGAGTAAATGTGCAAATTCACCTGCCATAGACTGCGCTTAATGAAAACAGAAATACTCCGGTACACAAGGTGGCGCTGCGCAACTTTATGCTTCTGACACTCTCTTGTCACACAGAAGAACGCGGTGTCTGAAATAGCATACTGTGACAGTACATACTGAATTCAAGTACCAACCTATCGACCATTAAAACAGTAGGTTCTATATAGTATGAGTGGTGTAGTATGAATGGTAGAGGTAGTAGCCCATCCAGGTGTTTCTCGCCTACTGTTTTTGTATACTGAGGTTTCGGACATACCACTTATGACCAGTGGCGGCTTCTGATCTGTTAAAGAGGGGAAGCTGAGATGAACGTGTTTAACGCATTTTTAGTCAATAAAATGTTAACATAATAGTACATATATTTGACCATTCATTTTTTGACAATTATAGGGGAAGCTGAGCTTACCTTGCAGTTTTAAAGAAATCGCGTCTGCTTATGACTCAATTTCGCCTACTATATATTATGGAAGTATACGATTTCGGACAGAATTCATCGTGCTTCCTCTTCGTCAATGTGTACTCAACAAGAACGTTTTGTGCTTGAGCGCCACAAAGTGGTTTCTGACTGTAACTTCAGCAGCTGCAGGCACATCAACAAAAGCATTAATCTCATTGGTCAGCCAGTTTTTCACACGATGCATCCAAAAAAGGTCCATATGCCCTTAAAAAAAAAATCACTTTTACGCCTGCCGTTTTGTGCTTCTGTGTGCACACTTACATAGGTTTCCTTTGTTTAGACACGAGGCGCGATTATCATCTGGTGTGAACAACCATCACACTGGTAAACCACAGGTGTACATGATCCTCAGATCCAGAGAATCTGTTCTCAGACCTTCATGTAACACTGATGTATAGCATGAAAGGCTGCAGTATAAATTGACGTATTCAACAGAGGAAAAAGGCAAGAAAAACACCTTTACAGAGCCTGCTATTATGCTGAACAATCAGGGCTCTTTGTTGGTTTGTGGCAGCACAGGTTGAAATATACAGTGGGATGAAATGAATCGCACAAAAGCATCAGAAATCTGTGTTTGAATCAGGGAAGATTAGGGTGCGCCTTGCAATTGAAATTATGAGCCATTTGGATGCCTACAATTTTCCAGCTGAATGGAAGGCGAAGTGGCACATCTCTCGCTTTTCTCGCCGCTCTTTGTTCCCGCACGCTCCCTGCTCTAGATTCCATGCCTTACCTGCCTCACGACACACGTGTCACAGCCCATATATTGCGCATTACCCCTTTGGAATGGATGTTGGAGGATATTCATATTCTTGTGTGATATTACAGAGAATAAGCCAATCGTTTGACATGCTCTGAGTGTGTTTGTGATAGTTTGACAATGTTAGTGTTTGCGAAACCTCTAATAATAACTCATTCTGTCATTTCTGAAATGTAAATTGAAATGCAAAAGTATATAGAAATAATAAAATAATGACAAAATAATAATACTACTAAAAGAATTATAATAGAAAAGAGAAAAAGAAAGTCTTGAACTGAATTGAGTTTAGTGGCAGTTTTAGCCAAATGGAACCCCTCTTGAGAGAGGACTGAAACATGCCATGTGTACATATTTAGTGTTTTCATAGCTACGTCTTCACAACATATTTGCATGATACTCAGTCTGATCAATAATTCATCTCGAAATCATTCCAGGCATATGACTGACCTCCACATTTAATGTAAGTGCAGAAATGCTCGCTGTTCATGTAATATCTTGATTTGTGAAGAAACACTTGCTGGGTGTTGTCTGTGGTCTCGATGGCATTGGTGGTTGGTTGTTAGGTTGTTGATATCTGGCAAACCTGAGGTCTGTATTACGCTGTGTCTACACCGGACACAGCGCAATCAAGTGGACAAATTGCTAAATAATAATGGCTTGTGATGCGTTACTTTTTGAAAGATTACATTGTCTCCTATGCCAGGGATTTTAAATTTAATTAAATTTAACTTCCTAGAGCTCTTTATATTTCTTCCAAACGGAGGTCCGGACAATACTTTACGTTTTTTGAAAATAAAAATGTAATTAATTTAGTCCAGTTGGATATACTGTATAAAAGATATGATTTTTTTATCAGGCCATTTATATATTTTTTCTTATCCACAGTTTGTATGTATTGTAGGCTCTGTGGCTTAAGGGGAATGCCCTCTTAATAGAAGACTGAGAATTCATATTTTCTAATAAAAAAAAACTACTGACAGCATACAAAGAGCAAATGTAAATGTAAAAGTTCAAATGCTGTCATCATAAACAGAAAACAAAGTTACTTACTAAATTAGACTTTCCATGCCATTCATACCAGAACTACTTCTATCTTTAAATAATTTCCCAATTACAATGTTGTTCATCACAAAATGTGACCCTGCTTGTGAAAACCCAGCAAAAGTCTTTTTACAGTTTTCTACATAAAATCATCCTACAGAATATTATTTGAAAATATAACAACAATAGCTTCAATATTGACTGAATAATGTCATTTTAACGATTGAAATTAATCTTCGATGCTTGTTATCTAATAATTCATTTGATTATGAGACTTTAGCCTGGGTTTTCACAGGGTCACCAATGTTTTCATGCTGATCAATAATGCTAATGCTAAATGTAGATAAAAACGTTATGGTTCATAAAATCTCACAAATCTGGTCGAAAGGTTGGAGACACTGCAAACAGTTACAAGACTGACGGATACAAATACTTTAAATTTCAGCATTTTGTTTACTGTTGTGTGTCCATTTACCTGCTTTGCATGTGTGCACTAGTGTTGTTAAATAATCATGTGTCTGCGGAGCGTCTTTGGTGGGAGAAGCAGCGTGTGCGGAGGGTTAAAATGAAGCATGTTTAGAGCTACAGAAAGATATAAGAGGATATATTGACAAAAGATCAAATACATAAATGTTCCTGAGAGCGTGTGTGATTCTACATTGTGTAGATGTGCGGCTCAATTTAAACAACTGAAATAGTCAAATGTTAAAAATTGTTTATCAGGCTATGTCTCACGGTCTAGATGGAATGAAGCAAAGGTCGTGACCCGGCCCACGGTCCGCCAGTCGAGGATGACTGATGTAGACTGTGTTTCGATGTTTCTATCCATTTTTTATAGCTTAGTAATGGTAATTAACAAAATAATATGTTGTGTCATATTATTGCAAATTCTTGTGTGTATGGTCATTTTTTCATTTTGGTGTCTTTCTGGTTTAATTTGATACCTGATATCTATCATGTTTATGGATTGTTTTTATGGAAGTTCATTGTAAAATGTGCTGTAGTTTTGCAGCAAGTTTGCTAGTAACTTACTGTAAATTTAATTACTTTTCTATAAGTATTGTTTTTAATTTCAGTTAAACTTTACTTTACCCAAAACTAAAACACTTTGACTTTTGAGACTCAAAATGAGCAAGAATAGTTTGCTTTTGTCATGTTAAACATATTAAAATAACTCTTCAATTATTACACATTTACACAACAAGAAAACTGACCTAAGACATTCAGTTTTGTTCCATGAAAGAAAATGATAACTATGTAAGGTTATGTTTAAAAGAAAATTGTGAAAATCCACAGTAAGTTACTGGCAACAATGTCATCCAGCACAGAACAAACACTGAAATCTGTGGCATTATGGTTGAAGAAACAAAAGTTCTTTATAATGTCTGCACATAAAGCCTTGTGGTACACTGGGATGAAATGTCACATTTGCTAAACTCTTTTTCTCATATTTTACCTGTCTTCTCAAAGGCTCTCACTGAACCAGAAGTAACGCTAGATTCATGCCGATACCTTCATTTGAAAAAGATGTAAATCCCCACAAATGGTGAAACATGTTACAATAGTACAGTAATGTAGTAGAGTAGGCGGGGCGAGACCGTGGTTCGAGTCCGGTGAGTAATTGTGAATTAGCGCCAGCTGTGCGCACACCGGGCTCCAATCACGTAGGAGATTGGGAGCATAAAAGCAACGAGCGACCGGACCGTCGAAGAGAGAGGACCGGGCCCGAACATGTGTTATGTTTGTATTTGTATTTATATTATGTTTTGTTCGCCGGCGGTCGTCCGTGAGGGGTCGCCGGCTGTTATATTAATTTATTAAATGTTTAAATGTTTGCCGGTTCCCGACTCCTTCCTTCCATTTTATTGAGATTTGTTACATTGGTGCCGAAACCCGGGAGGAAGGAGAGACATGCTGTCGGAGAGTCCTCGCCTCCGAGTGGCATCGCTGTGCCGGAGAGTTCGGGCAGCGCGGACGAAGGGCGTCCGCCAGTGGCTGCCCGAAGCGGTGGCTCTGGGGAAACGGAAGTGCACAGTGAGGCCACCATCAAAACTTCGGTGGAACGGCGACCTTTGCTGCCGCGCCCCTGGGTCGAGGTGGGGTGGCTTTCGTCCAAGTGGGAGCGGGGGGGTTGCCGCCGTCCGCCAGAGGCCGGAGCCTGTGTCCGTCCCCCGAGGGGGAGGAGCAGGGGGCGGAAGTGCCGGGTGAGCCACCGCCTGCCAGAGGCCGGAGCCTGCGTCCGTCCGCCCAAGGGGGAGGAACAGGGGACGGGGAACCCGCCCCGACTCACGGATAAAGGAGGAGCCACCGCCGGCCGCCAGGGGGCGGACGGTCGAGCCGCCCACCGAAGCCCCAGGGCCACCGCAAGGCACCGCGAAGGAGAGTACTCTGGCTGGTTGAGGAACGAGCGGCAGCATGTCGGGGAACCAGATTTTTTTTTCCTCTCTCCCCTCTCTCTTTCCGGTCGCTCCGAGGGCTCCCGTCTCCGTTGTCTCGTCTCGTCGCTGCACCCCCCCCACCCCACCCCCCCCGAGGGAGGGGGAGGGAGCTTGCACAGTCGCGGGGGTACCCCCCGGCCTGTGAGGGGTGATGGGGATATGTAGTAGAGTAGGCGAGGCGAGATCGTGGTTCGAGTCCGGTGAGTAATTGTGAATTAGCGCCAGCTGTGCACACACCGGGCTCGAATCACGTAGGAGATGGGAGCATAAAAGGAACGAGCGACTGGACCGTCGAAGAGAGAGGACCGGGCCCGAACATGTGTTATGTTTGTATTTGTATTTATATTATGTTTTGTTCGCCGGCCTTGATGTCCTTTACTATTGCAATGTTTTGAGTGATGACAGGACGACGGGTGTTACAAGCAGCTCAAAGTCACACAAAGACCAAACTACAGCTGAAAGCTTCACGTGAAGCTCTGAACAGGTCAGTTGTTTTCTGTCGCTTCTTTTAGTCTGGTGGTATAAGAGTCTTCAGATGATATATCAGGTAGTTTTGATGCTCGTCCATTTCTTAAAATGCTTTCAATTTAATGTAGCTTTCACCAATTCAGTCATCCCTCTATTTTACAAGCTAGTAGTAAAGAATTCTGTACAAGATACACACACCTGCTTATTTCAACTCTGAATGAAACGTTACAAAGTTATTATCAGTTATGTTAGTTTCATCATTATGAATTATTTGAATTGATACGTATTAATAAAAACAAATTATAGTATCCGTGTTTTTCCTTTTGTCTCTACCTTTAAGTGATGCAATTGCATTTTCTTGCCTTTCTAAAAAAAATCTGATCCCCACAAAAGCAAACTAAATAAATAATATTGATCTTTAAAAATAAACTGATAGCCCATGGATGCATTTCACAGAAGAGTCTGACATAATGTGTTCATTCGCAGGCTTTTCTGCTGAAAAACACACTAAACAAATTGAAGCCCACCATCTGTCTTCTTAAGTTTCTGTATCATCTTCATGGGTGTGTAAAGGATGCTATCGGGATGGACATCCATTATTGCTTTCTCCAGAGAGAGAGAGAGAGAGAGAGAGTCAACTGACAGCGCTTGATGAAATACAGTCCACACCTGGACGCTCATTGTTTGTGTGTGGTGTAATAATTCTCAACACTCCAGTGAGCCGTGTTATGCAGCGAGAGCTTCATCCTGGAAGACCTCCACAGCTACAAAATCCATAGATGAGCCACCAAATGACTGTTGTTCTGGGTGTACAAGAACGGTTGTGACATTCCGCCTTGATGACCTCATGATGAACAGATGTCAGGTTCATTACTGCAGTGCACAAGCCTGTGATATATGATTCTTAAAGCAGAACGTGTCTGTCTTCACTCTGAAGAAAGTTCAGCACAGTGAATTATCACTACAAACACCATAAAGGAGGATGTAGAGATGCACCGTGTTAGGAAATTACATTTGTCTTGGTGTATCATGAAAATCTGTCTCTGACACAGAAACATTAAAGACCGGCGGTGTTAACTCTGTTACCTGCTGTCACACGAGCCTCCATTTTGAGAAACGCTCAATGTTTTCTAGCTTTCTCTCACAGTGAGTGAAGAGGGATTATGATGCTCTGTCATGAAGACGGTGTGAATACACTGATTCCTCCAATTGTTTTAACATCATTGAACATTATTCTGAAGAAGAAAAGAATACAGGTAATAACAAGGACATGACCGTAGCATACTATATGCCTGAAATAGACTGAACTACTCTTACGATCAATATGAGATAAATAAAAGGACTCCTGAAGGTAATTGGAAGTGATTATGAATATCGCTGTCCTTCTGAAAGCTCATATCTCCATATTTTGAAATAACAAATCATTATTAAATCATTATTAAATCATTATTATCAGTCACCCGTTAAGCTAGTCACTGGGTTTTGCAAATATCTAAACAGTCAAAATGATTAAAAGGTGTTTGTCAACAGCATGCAATTGTTGAAAAAGTTCATTGTTTTTTTTTCCAGAAAAACAGAAAATCTTGACACGTGAGGTTTTGGAAGGGCAGTGAATGTGTTCTTGTAAACCATATCTATTGACAACATTTGTATCACTTTTTTCAAGGTGGCAAAAGTGTGTTTGGTCCCTACATTCTGCATCTCAGACATGAGGGTTTACACAAACACACAGAAGTATTTCAGACTCTCACAGTGACTTCATCAGCGCTCTGAAAGCAGTTCACTCTCTTTTTCATTAAGAGCCTGACAAAGTCTGAGGGCGGAGCAAAACTACAGCCGTCCATCACAGAGTCTGTCTGAAAACACACACACACACGTTTACACTGCAGTTTACAAACACACGTCCAGTGACCACACACACACACACATACAGACTGTATAAAGCCAGTGTTTGTGATCGGTGGAGGATGGTTTGTGCAGCGAAGCATCTAAAATCTCAGACATCACTGTCGTCATGGCAATGGGTTTATGTAACCCTTTGGTTATGTGTTTGTTTTTCATTATATTTTCCCCTTACAATCAGTTTTAATCCTCATTAAACATGAACAGTTTTAATACATGACCTCTTCAATCCCACAGACAAATATTTTCACAGTTTCTGTCACTAATGTACATCCTACCACACACAAGTAATAAAACGAAGTCCATAACGGCACAATTTAAATCCTACAAAAAAAAAAATGTTCATTTTATTCAGATTTGCAAAAATTGCATGAATTGTTTAATTCCTCGTTTACTTTTGTATTTCCTTTTGTTTCGCAAAATAATGTGTGTGTGTGTGTGTGTGTGTGTGTACAACTGCTTTGCAACAATGTTAAATTTTGAAAAGCACTATAGTTCTACATCTGAAATTTAACGTGGTTGCATATTTGTAAAAAACAACATATATACACATATATATGTGTAACTTAATTCAGTATCATTTATATAATTTTTATACTATTTGTTTAATAATGATTTTTACTCTTTATTTATTCAATATATTGCTTTGCAACAATTATGAGAAGGGTTATATAAATTAATTTGAAAAAACTACATTTAAGGACAAATAATGCTGGAAGTATAAAAGGAAAATATACTTAAATTAAACATTGTCATGTAATATTATTATAGTTTAAGTAAATGTTACTTTGCAGTGGATTACAATTAAAAGGCTGTTAAAATAAACTTGATGTATAATGCATAAATAACACAATTGTATATATGTTATGATGGATTCAAAATTAAAAAAAAAAAAGGAAGAATAAGACAATCATCTTCTTTTGTATTTAATTTACATAAAGTATTAGATTAACAGTTACAGCATGCAATGTTACATTTTTTCAATTCTATTCTAATTCTTTATTTTATTGTCTGTTGGGCTTAATCATGTCATCACACACGGAGCAGCACACACACACACACACACACACACACTGTAGATGAAAGGACAGCAGAGATCCAGATATGAAGCTTCCGAGCAAACCGCTTCAGTATATCACAGCAATCAATACACAAGTGAATCTTTTCATCCAGTATGAAGAAACCCGCTCTGAAGTGGCAGTGCAGGAGACGCGTGCTGCGCTTCCCGCATGCTGCGCAATCTCCCGCGTTTAGCAGAAAGAAGGAGAAACAAAGCGCGAGAGAGGGAGGGAGCGATGGGTCCATCTGTCTACACAATCTTCCGGGGGCTCATTATCCTAATCCCCGGAATCCAGGATGTGAGTTGGTGGCGTGCGCCACGTCCCAGGACACCAGCGTTTTGCCTCCCAGTTAAATGTGAAAATTAATTACTGCCCGCCCCTCTGCCGCGGGGAGTACCGACATGACAGCCGACCCCCCTGCCCACCCCCCGCATCACAGCACGGTCGCGGACGGGTTCGGTGTCAGAGCTAATAAACCTCGGAACGTGCCGCCGTACAGCAGACCTCAACAAAAAGACCTTCAACTTTACACTGATGAAAATACATTATCAGGTCGACACCATCCACCCCGATCACCCCAATCACCCCGCCGTCACGCACGCACACAGGCATCGATCGTTTTTTCTACAGAGCAGGTAAATATCTTGTTGCGATGCGAAGTTTCCCAACTAAACGCATTTTCAGTGCACGTGCCAGCGGTTCAGGCAGGTCCCCGGGCTGCAGGTTTTAGCCTTCAGCTGTGAAAATAGTGCTGTTAAACCTAATAACATAACAGAAAGATAACATCTTCCTCGCTTCACCTCCCGCTGTATGCCGCAGTATGCTGCTGGATTTTTCTCCACAAAGCACATGAATTAGATTTGTCTGGATCCTTCATTAACCCTTGTGGTTTCCTTCTTTGTAATATTTCAAATGCAAGTCAGCCAAACGTTGGATGGATGCGCATAAAAACACCCAAAGGCTGTTTTCCTACGAATCACTTCTCTATTCCCTCAGTTCTTTCCAAGCCTTGGTGTCTATCAATTAAACAAACATTGTTTAACACTGTTGTGGAGTCTCTGATAACAGTCAGACTGAACACAAATGTGAAATTGCCTCCGATAGGAGGAGCGCTCCGTGTCAGCTTGACTTATTTTCAGCCCGCGCTCTCCTCCAGACATCCTTCCGCGCCGCCTGTCACCCACCACCCCGTCAACTGTGCGGCCAATCAGAGGAGGCGTTTTACCCCGGTGGTGCAATTAACCCCTCGCTGCGGGTAAGTCGGCCCCTTTGGCGTGTCTGTCCAGAGACACAGCGGTGGCTTCCTGAGGAGAAACGCTCTAATACGCCCTCGATCTCGCCTCCAGCGAGTCCCTGCCTCACATCTGCGTGTCATGTCACATCCAGAGACACGTTTCTGAGGTTGGCGGAAACAAAGTGCCTGTTTCCAGAGGCGGTGCGTGTCCGATCTTTAAGGGATGGTCAAATGGAGTACCCTCGGAATGCACGAGAGGAAGCGGTTGTTTCTGCATCCGATGTGTTGTGAAGATCAGTGGAGAGCAGGTGTTCAATAAGGTCACCTGTCAGCGGGGTCACTTTGAACGGATGCGATAATGTCATTCAAGCTTAACTTCTCAAAACGTTACCTCAGCTAAACAGCACGCTTTAGGCTTCATTTTTTTAAAATGAAATCAAGATGAAAAAAAGATGATCAGAAGACGTTCTGCATTTGTGCCATTGATGTGCCATTGATAGTTCAGAAAATGCATCTAATGCACCGTCTTCCTCACACACAACCTGCAAAAAGCATTCCTGCTGTATTTTGGGCTCATTTATCAAGGCTTTAATTGTTTGACAGCAAGCGTTGCAGCATGAGGTGGTGTGACCTTGAACTGCTGAGAGGATGAAATGAGCATTCTCTCTCTACACACACACACACACACATTGGACTGGACAGATAGAGGTGAGATCCCACCTTTAAACGGACCCATTAGGCTTTTTTCTGATCATTAGCTGCGTAAGTGCTTTAATTGAGACTCATTCCACAGACAGATGACTTTCTGATGATCTATTTCTTCTGAACGAGTCTCAGCGGTGTCATTGTCTGCCGCTCAGGTCACTTCGTGCTCATAACACACCTGCGGCAGATCCAGAGCTACTATAGCTCCACGCCTGTTTGATTCTGTGCATTCGGTCGATAGCAAACACCAAACATGCTCATTGTAATGGTTGTAATAGATTTATTGGAGCACCTGTGACAAACGTGATTATCCACGCTTCCTTCTGGAACATTATTGTGAATAACATCGCAGGTCTAAAGTGGCAGCATGGAAAATGAAATGTTTGTTATTGAAAAGGACCAAAAAAAGAATCATGTTTGCAGTGTTAAATGTTTTCCTCGGTCTCTCCGTCCGTGATGGGTAGCATACGCTTGTCTCCATGATACCGCCTGGGTGTTCAAAATGACATTAATTACCATCTGGAGAGACGATCTCTAGAAAAAAACAACATCTGACTGCCAGGTACACCGGAAGGCATATAACACGCTAATGTATCCCATTACACCCCATTTGGCAGAATGGATATTCTCTTTGTTGAATCTGAGATTCGGTACGGGCTGGGCATAATGGTCCCGGGCTTTATTCTGGTGCTTTATGAGAGTTACGAGGGTAACCCTGCTGAGAGTCATTAGGAGAGCATTTACGCCAGGCCTTTTATCCGCACACATTTGCAGTCTTGTTACCGTGGTGCTTTGAAGACTCCACAGAGATGTTCTGCCCGTGAAAAGAGGCCTCGAGCCACTCAAACCACCATCCGGCTCTCCAGACACCCGGCTCATATTTAAAGAAGGTGCGGCTTTGTCATCATATACCTTGGAAAAAAAGATACAGACGGAATCTCCGGCAGCCGAGGGTTGGGCAGAAAAGCGTGAGTTTGGCCTGCTTTCGCCGAGCGTGAAACAGGAATTATGGCGGCGTGACGCTCACAACCTTCTCTCTCGGCTTCTCTTCTCCGGCCGCCACATCACCACACTGTCCTCAAATTGAATCTGCAACTGATTTGAATTCCACCACTGTATAACCTCTTATTTATTCATTGCTTTTCTCCCTCTACATACCATTAAATCTAATAATTCGTTTTCAATACTGCTAGGGCACGGTCGGCCAGCTCCACATCCTGAGGCTCGGGCTCCAGCCGTGAAGAGTGAATGGAAAACCAATGAGAACATGATCAATAATGATTCAAATATTAGATTTGTTCACCGTCTTAATCCTTAAACGGGCGTCGTGGGCATGCGTAACAGGACATGCAGCGCACCCCCTGTGCGGGTTGCAGTTAACACCAGCTTTTCATTTGAACACGTAAACAGCCGTCAGATCATTCAGAACAAGTTCAATCGTCCTTTTGTTTTTGCATGGCTTGCTGAACACCTCAGATTGCAAAAGACGGTAGACACCGAAGCGAAAGAATCCAAGATCAAGCGTAACTGGGCTAAACTTGTCTCTCTAATATTATGAATGCAGACCGTGATACCAAACTCAGCCGCTAGATGTCAGTGTACCATTAAATTATCCTTAAATGCCACCCAACTACAAGACCCATTCAACAACTCAACCCATGTTTATTTTATCAAATGAAAATACAACAAAATTCTACAAATTGTTTATTTAATACAATTATTACGCAGTAAAATTATAATAACATAAATAAAATATAAATAGCTATATTATTACCCAAACACAGGCCGGAAGTTAGCTGGGGGTTTCGCGCACGGTCTACGTGTAAAACAATTATTCAGTTATGTTTAATTTCTAGGTTGTACGTTTTCACCCTTTATTTAGACAGTCTTTATTGATAATTCGTTATTGTTAATTTGACAGTATCACCTGCTATAAACCGTGTAACATCAAGTGTGTGTGTGTGTATTCTCAACATGAAGATGAAGTAAAAGAGTGTAATATTAAAGGTGACACACGGCAGTTTTGCTGCTAAAATTACACTATAATGAAAGACTCATACTGTTATCTCAGAAAACGTCAGATTAACAAAGCGCTTTTTTGTCCCCCAAATCAAGGAGGAAAAATAAAGAAGGAGTGTCTCCATATTTAAATATAGTATAATAGCACATGTACTCCAGAGAATGACAATTCTGATAATATCAACTCTTCTGCTGTAAGAAGTATTTTAATACAATCATTATATTAAAGTCCCTGTAAGTGTTATTATTATTAGTGCTATTGGATATTGGCTGGTCTGTGGTAACTTCATTTATAATTAGTGGTGGGCATAGATTAATTTTTTTAATCTAGATTAATCTAGATTAATTCCAAGATTAATCTAGATTAATCTAGATTAAAATGGCTCATTTGAATTCTGCCGAAGTCATTCAGAATGTGTGCTACCCAAATAATGACTAAAAGTAAGTCTTTGAGAACGGGTTTCTCAAGCCAGGTGGCGCATTAGACCAGGGGCTCATCTCCTGTTTCCAAAATGCATCACAAACTGCTTGAAAAAGCTGTTCTACTATGATAATTGGTGATGAAAATTAAATTATGTTCAATAAAATGAACTTGTGACTCCTGAGATAGGCGCAGGCTCCCCGTGACCCGAGGTAGTTCGGATAAGCGGTAGAAAATGGATGGATGGAAAATGAACTTGTGTTTACTTCCGCATTAGCTAAGGGATTCTTTGCGTTTAGGTGGTACTTGAGACTGGAAGAGCTCCTACAGTACATTTACATTTAGTCATTTAGCAGACGCTTTTATCCAAAGCGACTTACAAAGAGTGAGGGAGCAACAAGCGATATGTCATACAGGAGCCATAATACATTAGATCTCAATACAAAGTTACTGGTTTCAACTAAAGCTAGACCACTACCTGTTGAGAGAAAGTGTTTTTTTTAAACCAATTCCGCATTGCACAAGGTGCAAACAACCTTAGTCTTGTCGATGTTTCTATTGGGAAGCTTTTTTAAAATTAATATTCCCTGAAGCAAACCCGGCGGCTTCATAGCTGCATCCATGTTAGCACGTCACGTTTGATGCGGTAATTTCACAGTAACGTTATGTTGTGTTCAGACCAAACGCGAATGGCGTGTCAAGCGCGAGTGATTTATGTGTTAATGCAAAGAGCCAATAGACCTACTTGCTGCGCGAATCGCGCGAATGAAGCCCTGGTTATGAGATGATGAGGCGGCGCGAATGAAGCCCTGGTTATGAGATGATGAGGCGGCTTCCGCTTCCGCGAATGACGCGAATCACGCGAGTTGAAAAATCTCGTTCTCGCTCCGTACAGTGCAGTTAAGCTGGTATACATCCGCGCTAAAATATCAAGGTGAAAGTCATCATAGCTTGCGTAGTATAGACCCAGCTCTCAACCCAACTTTGAGAATAGATTAACGACGACAATTTTTTTAACGCGCGATAATAGTCTCACTGCGTTAACGCCGTTAACGCCGTTAACGGCCCACCACTATTTATAATATTGAATTTTGTGCTTTCTTGTGTTTTATAGAAAGATGTAACATGAACTGCAATGTTTGTAAAAATCATGAATTTATATTTTTGAATAATAATGCCTTTTTTAGTCTTAAATTGTGTTGGCTCAGCTAAGTCTTCCTTTCACTTTCTTTCAATAAACTGTTTTATTTGCATTGTTTTTTTACTATGCCAAGCCCTTATCAGCACTTTCAGAATATAATAATAATAATAATATATTACATACTACTGTTTAAATGTTTACAGTCAATAAACTGAAATGTTTCTCATGATCTTAAAATATTTTTTCAACTGAAGGGGTTTGCTCAGTGTTTCAAATTATTATGTAGACAAAAATACCTGCAATTGTGCCGACATATAAATTCACTTTTTTAGGTAATACAAATTTTATTGGATAAAAGGGTTAAAATGGATGACTAAATAATGAAGACAAGTCAGTCAATAAGAGGTCAATACTGTTTAATATGCAGGAAGTTGCATGAGAAAATGATAAGAAGAGGTTTCTGCATACGGTATTACTCACTATATGACAAAAAGGGCTAAAATCTGCCCCAGATGTGTTTCATGGACACACACGCACACTACATGGCTGACCTACGGCTGTCAGATAACAGATATGTCACATTATATCAGACCGAACACTATCAGACTGACATTTCAGGGGCACTTAAATCGGACAAATGCTTCATGTCAAATGACAATCAAGAAAATGAATATACAAATTTATAATCGAAACAGATGACAATAGGATTGTAACATTTCTCAACTAAGTGTGCGTGGCTGAATTCAGCAGCCCTCCAGACAAATGCAAAATACAAACGTGCACTGCAGCGCAGAGAACAACATATTCTCTCTTTTGATCGAGAAGAATCCATTAATGGGTAAACATGTCACATAAAACTTATTCTTCAATTATGACTGCATAAAACAACACTGCCGCCTGCCCACCACCATTACTCATGTGAAATGCTTCTTCTTCATAAGAGAAGGATGCTGAGAGGAGCCTCCGTCATATTATTGGAATCACTCCTTTAAGCACAATACACAAAAAGACTAAAAACATACGCAATTACATGTTCAGACACACTAGCCAAAGAGATTTATAACAACAACATATCTCAACTCACGTCTTCATATTTTACATTCTATAATATATGCAGTATATCTTCTGTAAAGAGTATATTTGTGACAGTCATGCATATGTAAAGAAGCGACATCAAATGAAACTGACACTATTAGACTGAAAGTCACCTGCACAAGTACATGAGGTCTACAGCACACGTGTATAGAGTCCTGGTCAAATCATTTATATACCGTAGAATCTGTCAAAGGATAAAGCATTACATCATAAATGTTGAACATCTGACAGTTTTCACTGATGCAAACATCAAAATTTAGATTTAAATTAAAAATATGAAATTTAAGTGATTCATGTCATTTATAATTATCTGTCAATTCAAAGTTTTATTTGGGATACTGTTAAGAATAATTGTGTGCATATTGTAAATGAATTTCATGGGTATGAAGTAAATAAACAAAATAAAAAGATGAAATCATCCTCAAGGCTGTCTGGCTTTAAAAGGGTGTTTATAGGTTGTGGCTAAAATACTTTTCTGCTCTTTTCTTATGTTCATTTTTCAGCCATATAACACATGATTATCAATGGATGTCCACCAACACATCTCACATTAGCAACTAAAACACACTAGCTTATCCAAAGGCCTTGCCTTCATTTGTCTTCACCGGGGGATTAACTGTTGAACAAATCTCACATTTACTGAGACGCAAACAAATCACGTCTGTCTATTATCTAGCGTTTGATGTCCCTCTGTTTAATACTCTCTTCACGAGTCTCTATCCGATCTAAAGGTCTTTACTGAACAAACAAGCCAACTCCTCCTCTGACTTCCACCTCTCATGTAAATGCAGCAAAGAAAGCGACAGTCGATCTTTTCCTCTCTCGGCAGCGGCAGCGCGGGTCTATCATCAACACAGACACGCAGCCGGCATGTTTAATTATACCAATTCACCATTGTCACATTGTAATCTTCTCTGAGGGGACAAAAGGAAGGAAATTTTCACAGGGTAAGACAGAAAAAGTGGAAAAAGCCTCGCATGCAAATGCGCGAACAATGTACAACAAGATAATTGTAGAGGAAGAAGGAGAGACAGGCTGCTCATCTCATCCTGTGAACTAAAGAGAGAGCTACAGCTGACAAAAACATTAGGACCCAGATCCTTCGAGAAATAATTCCAGCTTCTATCTGATGGCCTGTAGAGCAGAAAAACATCAGGACTCTATTTTCAACAGAACACAAACTTGCCCGTGGCTACAGTCACCACTTCATTTAGGAAAGAGATTAGATCATAGCTGGCAGCCGGTTAAATGCAATTGCACACATCAAGGGACGGAGAGTAACTTATTAAATCTATGTACTTTTACACCATCAGATATTTGAAAACCCAATGGAAAGCTTATGTTAGCATTTCATGCGAAGAGGGGTGACCACCACTACAAGACAAACCATACATGACACAAGATGAACTTTGAACTGAGAAATAAAAAAATTTAATCACATTCCACTTTCAGGTTTTTCACATCTTTATTCTCCAAAACTGTTTTTATTGCATTTCAGTAAAGGGATTTCGCAGCAGTGACACTGACACTGACATTCTTTGTATGGTGAACATGTTTGTGTTAGATCCACAGAAAAAAAGGAAATGAATGAGGTTGAAAAAACTACATTGCTTTTAGGGCTGTCATGCTGAGGAATAAGTGTCTTTGAAATAATTGCGTTTATGGTGATTAATTGTCTGTTTTAAAACTTGAAAAAACATAACGATTCTTTACAATTTATTCATTTAACTATGACAATATATCCTTTAAAAATATGAAAATAACTAGTAACATATAATAACAGATGTGGTCACTATAGACTAACTAAATCAGAAAACACAGACATATGAGGAGGATGTGGTCTTGAAGCAGTAAGTCTAGAATCACTTCAATAAAAGAAATAAAAAAAAGTCAAAGCTAATACACCTCAGATGATGGAGAAGTGTCATTTGACTGTACCAGATGAAGGATGTGGAATGCTCCAGATACTGCAAATCAGCCTTGTTACAAAGATTTACAATAATTGCAGTTATCTGATTGTCTGAATCTGTGATGAGATGCTTATTTAATAATTGTAAGGAGCCCTACTGCTTCTTTTTTTTATTAACACTGAAAATGGGTCCACAGACCTGGATACCACACAGACAGAGATTAGATTAAGTCAGGACAAGGCCGTTGTTAAATGAGGATATCTCATTAAATCATACTTTACTGGTCTGCTTCTTGAAATTCTGCAATCACACTGATATATTTTGAGATTGTTATTTTTCAATAAAGTTAGTCTGAGACTAGGCTTAAGACCTGTCCGGCAAACCGCCCCATGTCCAGTTTAAGGTGCATTGTAATAAAAGGGTCACATTGAGTTGACCCTGGAAAGCAAACGGTAGCTAGCACTAAACCAACACCACTGGCTAAAGTTAAAGCCAATACTGTGTCCTCAAGATGTTCATATAGACTTGAGATCTCAATGAATCCATATAGTTTGATTTAAATGGTGAATTTGCCAAAGCACACGTCTACATATGTTGAAAAGCGCAAACACACTATGGTTTAGTGACATGTCCCTTAGATTAAGATAACGCTTAGCTTCTTGGAAAGGAAATTGCTTTCCAAAAATATTTAAACCAGATTCTTAAACCATAAACTATGTTTAAAGCCATAAAAGTGTTTTGATGGATAGTCTGAGATTCCAAACACAGAAGAAATGAAACTTCAGTGAATACAGTCTCTCTTGAAAATAATGTGGTAAAAAAGAACACTCAGCCCATTCATATAGATTAACAAAAGAGAAAATGGCTTTTTCTTCTTTTCATTTCCACATTCTCTTACTTTCAATCACGCCTCTAAATGAAATGATTGTGGATGCTATTAGAGATATTCTATTAAAATTGCCTTGCTAAAAAAGTCATTACTGCACCTCCATTTTCTGTGGACGGGCCATTTTGAGAAAGACTGGTTTCTGTGTCATTCATCGCTCCAAACCTGACAGCCAGATAGGAGCTAGCACTTATCTATTCCAGCCATACATTCCCACAATGCACTGCTCTGGCATCACTGTTGTCAGGGCTGAACGTTGAGATTTCATCAGCTTATTTTGTTGACAAGTCTAATTCAGCAGTATGCTCTAATTCAGCCCTCTTGTTGTGTTAAAGAAAAGTAACTTGATAATCAAGGACTGGTTTAATTCATGAATGGATGAGGTTGCTTAAAGTATATTATTAGCAAAACCTGCACCGTAACCAAAACTGGAGTCTGAAAAAAAAAAGCTGACGGTCCAAATGCCGTGTACGTCAAGCAGCGTGAAGCCAGAGCGGTCATTCCTATCCTGTAATTCTATTACCAACTCATCTCTTCATCTTGCCAAATATTGTCAGGAGTCCACTGGGTGAAACATCTATCACTCTTTGATAATATAGCACAGACGCCGTATTTGGGAACTGGGGCAGATTCGCAGGAGAGAATTGATATACTTGAGACCCAGCAGGGAAGAGAAAGTATTCCAATCACCAGAGGTTTGTCAGGTGCACCAGTGCTACACAGCTAACGTGTCAGCCGGCACCGCGAGGGCCAAGAAGCCAATCAGTCCCCAGAGGAGAGCATTCCTTCTGAGGAGAGAGTGCTCCGCCTCACCATCAAGACCTGCGGAAGGCAATCATCCTTTATTCCCACTAGCTGAGACCAATCAAGCCACTCAGATTACTTGGAAATCACAGAGAAGGTACTTTGGAGTGACAGGGCCAGAAATTGACGACGCAGGCCACAGATTCCAGGATTGGCTGGTTAAAGAGGTCACTATCATGTTCATAATCCGCTGATAAGATCTATAGAAAACGACCGGATCTGTGTTGCAGAAGCTCAGATAAGATAGGGCACAAGCATACAACATCAGGTCTATTATATAAAGAAGCGTAATTGCCGATCATTAGAAACAGTATAATCCAGCCAGGGCGAACAGACCATTGTGTCCCAGTAGGGATTAGAACCATTTGCACATACTGGATAGGATTACATTTGCAATTTGACAGGAGGAAGTCTACTTTGCTGTTGAGTCCTTCACAAAAACACTTCAAGTTTCACAGATTGGGGTGGGCGAAAAGGAGATGACAGGGCTGAGGAGGAGATCTAGGGATGTAGGAATGGGGTATGAAAGCCTGCAATGGTCTCTTGGAAAACGAAAGGGCTCAGCTTTCCCACTTCCACTGGATCACACTGGTCTAAAAGCCCCATAATTGGAGGTAATATCTTCTCAAGTCTGTCTTTTAAAGTCTGTCAGCAGCTCAAACAGGCCCCGGCCTCTAATAGGCCCCATCCTGCCGATGCTCGCTGTGTGGATTCTGTCATCTTCACGGAGCTGCAGCCACACTGGATTCTGTCTGAGAGCTAATGCCGATTTCTATGCACGAGGCGTTCCAGATGTCATTACCGGCTGGGAAAACGGCACAAAGACCCACTGATTGTCCCCTGGCCTAGACGTGCCTCTTTCCTTTCAATCACTGCTTCGTTTTATGTTGTTCAATCACAGGGTTTCATTCATCCTTTTTAAGACCAACAACCTGGAGTGAACCAATGTCAAACGTGACAGTTGATTTATCACTGAAACTTTATCGTGTTCATGTGTGCATGTGACTTTCGGCACTGTGGGCGCTATAGCACGAATGCGGACACGTCAACATACACAAACACAGGTCTGCTTTGAAAAACAAAAACGCTGGCGGGTAACCATTGTATCACTAGCGATACTGTATGTCCTATCACAACAGAGAAACCTTCCTGAATATGATCATTTCTCAACATTATAAGCTTGTTTGCTCGCATAACAAACAGGTTGCTGTTGTTGTTTTAGCTGAAATTCTTCCTTCACCGTCCATGACATTTAAACGGATCAATTTAGACATCACAAAACGTTGTTGTTGCGCGGCCCAATCTTAATGCAGTGCCTTTCAAAGTCCAGACGTCGCATTATTGTCAAGGGCGGATGAGAAAGCTCTTGTTTGCTCATGTTTATTGGTAATCTTTGAGCTCTACAGACGAGAGTTCACCTCTGCTCTCATCGTCTGCCTGAATAACTCTACACCACCCCTGACATTTCCCATACTAGCGCTTGCCATACGCTCCAGTAAGGCTTTTGTGTTTGCGGCTCATTGAGAAATCCTTTTCTGTGGGAACTAGAATAGTGCTGAGATCTCATATTAACGCTATGAATATTTATTTTGGATTTCTATGGCGAGATAATTCCCGTTAATTAACAACTGTGTTTATCCATGCAAATTTCACCATCTCAGGTTTGCATTTGATGCCGATCAATGAACGGTGCGCTAATTAAATCAGCTAATTAATCTGCTTTAACATTATCCGGTATTCAAGCTTATTATTTAACAAGGACTGTTAACATGCAGAGAATTGCTTTTATTGGATCTTTTAATCTTCAATTATTTTGTCCTTCAGGCTAGATCAATATATAAAACCAATAATGATCTTAACCAAACATCACACCCCACACAATACTCCAACTGTTCACTGTGTGTCCATCTCTGTTGCACTTGCTCTTCAATGACATCAGATGTTGTGGTACAGCTATAGACCGGAGTCAAGGATCTTCGCAAAACGACATGTTAATACACTCAATGAAGATAACAGGACATCAGGGAAGCGCCGACAAGACAAACATGGAGAAAACAGAGTTCTTAAAGTCTGCTTGGTGACAGGGGTGGGGATTGCAGACGAGGGATGGGTGAGAGAGCGTGGTGCATGATGGGAGGTGTAGTCCATGGGTTAGAAGAGGTCGGAGAACACAGGGAACAGACAAGAGCGTGACAGCAGATAGCCCTGTTTTGTTTGCGAGTACTGTGATGTCTCGGTCTCTAGCAGCCGTCCCTTCTGATGATCTGGGACAAGTGTGCTTAACAACCGATATGAGGTCATCATGTTCAAAAAGCATGTCTAGTATATGATCCTCTTTTTGCCCTTCAAAAGGACACTTTATGATAAAAGGAACAGGTTTGGTGCAAAATCCGGCGGCAAGTTGAAGTTGAATAGTTACATTCTTGGCTGAGTGGAGGCCTCAACAACCAGAAATTTTCCACAGCACTTGTGAAATCTCAAAGGGACAAAGGAGATGCTGGAGAAAAGAGCTGTTACTGCAGGCCATTTCAAAGGCGGCTCTCGTTCAGATAAGTTGTGGCTGACCTCCGCAGACCTCTTCAAGTGCCAATGAACTGACGATCACAATAACTCACGTCACAAGCTCGCTGCTGCTACACAAGCCAATTACACCAACGCACACCGCCAGATAAGTTCCAGGTCCTTTAGCCTGACCACCAGGTATCTGTTAGCATTCCTCCCGTGAAGCTTGTGAGTGGCCAATTTCCCCGAGCTGCTGGCTGGCTATTTTTCAACAGAGTGCAATCCTTTGTGGGACTGCACACACAGCCATCTAAAGACCGTGAAGGTTACAGCACATCCCAGAGGAATTGACTTTGTGTCTCAAAGCTGCTTTTATGGCTCAAGAAACGTATGTGCTTAAATATTGGCTTCATCTCAGGAGTTTCTTTTAACATCCTTTGGAGTCATTTTGAAAGCATTTCTAACATGGAGTGAGGCGCAAGAAATAGAAAATATACTTTTGTTCATATTGAAATATTCAAGAATTTCATATCCTGACCTTATGTCTGGCCTTTTTCCCTGTTTATACCTTCATGTCATGATGCCAACAGAGCTGGACTGCCAAAGTAGTAATACTAAAATAGGTGATTGTTAACCTGACATGTTTTCTACAGGCTCTGGTCATGTCTGCTGATGGATAAATAGCTCTCGTCAAACACAGGGCACTATTTGAAAAGCAAGGGGAATAATAGGCTCCGTTATTTTGCTTGGGGCAATGAACAAAAGAGGCGAGAGCAGCAACGTGGCAGGTTTTAAATTGGGATCAAAAGGTTTGAGCTAATTAACAAACTA
The DNA here is from genome assembly GCF_015846415.1 of Triplophysa dalaica. Classification (NCBI taxonomy): domain Eukaryota; kingdom Metazoa; phylum Chordata; class Actinopteri; order Cypriniformes; family Nemacheilidae; genus Triplophysa; species Triplophysa dalaica. The sequence goes on from NC_079553.1 coordinate 343,038, forward strand.
AATAAGAGTCTCTCATGCTCCAGCTTTCTCTTTTCACTGCTTCTCAAACGCTGACATGCAGCAGATATTCACTCGCTGTGCGAGCAGGACACGAGACTGAGAAACATTTTCTACTATTGTCCTAGTCACCGTACGTCCGAATGTCCATGTGACGGAAGAGTTTTCCCGATTGGACGCTTTAATTCTATTTGACTTTCCCAGCACAGGCCGGTTGACGGGAGCAAGTGGGAATCGGATGCCTGAGACAGGGCCTCATAATAAAGACAAATGGGGGAACATGAAATTTGATTCTGCCTGCTGGTGTGGCACCTCCCGACACAACAACTGAATAACAGAAAGCAAGATGAGACACGCACAGCAAACTGCCGCAGTGACAAGCGATGTATTTTTCTACGAGCTGTCATATCTGGAAGGTCACACATCCAGGGACACCGGCACACCGGTTCTGTGGAGGGGCAGCTAGAGTACAGAAGCATTATTTGATTCTAGCCTACTGTTTATTCTCCGAGGAGAGTTATATGTTTACATCGGTGTTAAATTAGTCATTTCATTATTTATTATAAAGAACATATGTTCCCGTAAGACCTGACACTGTGGAGCACACACGTTATAGTGTGGTATGAAAACACCATCTGCTCTGAGAACAGTAGAGGTCTTGCAGTGAAAGGGAAGACCCTGCGAGTCAGTGAATTAAATCTCTTTCACCACATCTTTCTTTGCATCTATTCACTGCATACAGTATGTGTGCGTTTACTCAAAAGTGCAGCTTCAAGTCCACATGTGACATGTTAAATTAATCCAGGACGCTTCACTGAAGACTTCAGGAATTAAATGGAATTGACTACTGAGGTTCTCTAACTTTCCCCTTAAGATTTTGGTTATTTTCAAAGAATAATGTATATAATGAAAAGATGGAAAAATCATAACACATAAAATTATAATTCTCAGCCTCTACGGAAACAAATAAGTGATCTGTGGGTTGACTGTAGCTGTGGGGAAAATGGATGTTAGTAAATCACCACATTTTATAATCCATTGATCACAACGCAAGCCTACAAATGCATTCTAAACACATTATATCACTGTAAAAAATGATTGTGTCGTAGTATATCTCATGAAATTAATTGAGTACATTTTACTTTATACAATTGTGTTCTTGTTTTTTTAAACAAAATTTAAGTTTTTGAAATCTCGGAATTCTAAATGCACAAATTATTGAGTAAATTCAACAAATTTGTATCACGTTGAACCCACTTAAACTTGTATAAAGGATCTTTACTTCATTATATTGTGGTGGGACAAATGAATTATTTTAGTTAATTTCACTAGTTCGACAGCATTTTCACAAGTTCGACAGCATTAGGAGAGTCATTTTTGTGAAAAAGTACCATTTTATGTGCTTACGATCAAATGAAAGACTTGATAGTGTTTATTTTTCCGTTGTTTTCGAGATTTAGAAGAGATTCTGTTTGTATTTTTGTGTTATCATGTTTCAGAAGAGCATTGCTTGTGCTCAAGTTAAGGGAGAGAGCTCATGATGTGTGTGTGTTTCACTCAGTGACAGTAATGCTGCTAATGTCAGTACTCTCAGCTTACTTATACATCATATATGTTGAAAACAATAATCATAAATGTATTTAAAATGTCCTTTTATCATGTGACATGTGCTTAAATAATTTAGATCATTTTACTTTATTCATAATATTGCATCAAAATGAATAAAGCCTAAAAATATTTTGTGTAATATTGTTACCATCATTTTTTAAGTATATATCCGTGTCATTTTTTGCAGTCGATGAGATGAACCGTAAAATAATTAAAGCCTACATGACAACAGTGTCCAACAAAACCAACTGAGTGCCATTAGAAAGTAAAGTGAAGTAATGTTGAAATCAGTGTAAATATTCGCCGTGTGTGTGTTTTCAGCTGATTTTTTAGTTGCGAGCTGTGAGAAATCAGTGCAAGCTGCTCACACCTCACAATGTCAAACCCACAAATTTAACTCCATGTAGAGATTTTCAGTTGAAGCTTTGGGGTCTTTTTCTGCGGCATTAACATGTTACCACTGTGCGCCATTTACATCCTTTTCATTACGATCTTTTGTGTACATATTGAGTTAATGCGCAAAGCTTCTTTAAGTAGCTCCAGAATAACAGAGTGACAGTGATTTGAGAAAAGAGATTGCAGAGCATTTGATTTCAACAAAACCGACATCTGCTCGCTCTCATTAACGCCACTGAAGCTAATCGGCAGGCCGTAAGCGTGCTGACTCGGGAAATGAAAGAGCGTGTACAACAGCTTCAGTGAAATCACACAGCTGCGTGTGTACCAACTGCACGGGATACACAAGTCCTTTCCTATGTGTGTGTGTGCGTGTGTGTTTGCTGGGTCAGAACCCTTCGGTGACCCGTCCCGTTCTGACGAGTATTTGAGTCTGATGAATCCGGTTCAAGCTCGCCCACCTCAGCTCATAGATTAAACAGGCAGCAAATAAAAAATTCATTTTCACTCAGCAACTGAAGCCCATCTTAACGCAGAAGGGACACCATTTGTTGTTGTGGTTGTTGTCAGCTCCTTTAGAAATGGATGTCTGATTCCTCAGATTTTTTGTGGGGACATCATCAGCATATCAATTGAACAGAAATGATGTAAAAAAAGCTCATATCGATCACATTATATGCATTCATGAATATGAGATTTTGATGAAAGATCCATGTGCCATAAAATCATGCCTGAGATGGATCAACTGGCTGTAATGAAGCGCTTGTAACTCTTAGGTAGATAAAGCGATTGATTTTTCAATAAATCTTTCTCTGGCGCTGATTCTCTCATTTAAAGGCCTTCAATGTATTTAATTCATTGTATACTTAAAGAGAAGACGTACCTAAATGCACTGTTTATCTAAAAAATCACTGAATTTATGTGTGCCGGTCTACTTCACATTTAATGCCAACAAACAATTTAAGTAAAAATGATCATTTTGTAATCAACCTAACTACAGTCAAAGGCATTTGTGTGGGTCAGACGGGGTAAAAAAAGGTACTATGACCATGGCATCTTATTCAAATGATTCGCTCTGAAGGTCAAAGCGTACGCAAATGTCAGGATTACAAAAATATTCTTGTCTGATATTATGATTTCTCAACACATACACGCTATTGTGCGGTGACGTCTGAATGACAATACTGAAATATTTAAATGACAGCATCCACACGCCGAAAGCGATTAAAAACCCACCGTGTTTGACCTCAAAGGGCGTTTTTGAACCTGAGTCCAAACATTAAAAATGAGCTATTTGTAATTCTTCTCATTGACCGGTGTTATATGTTGCCTGTAAGACATGCAGCCTTCTCAGCCTACCACAACAGGAGGAGGTCAAACCATTCACTAATCAGTACCGAGCAACACAGTTTGACTAAAACTCCACCACAAACATAGAACCAAATCCTGTAATGAGCCACCGCAATGTGCTTTTGAAAGCCGTTCCCATTCTGGTTTCATAGCAGGAGGGCGAAACAGCTAATAACACACAGGCAAGGCGGCAGAGACGCTCTCTCTCCCTGCGCATTTTTTCAGTCTTGCGGAGTGAGTTTGATCGACCATCTGGCCTCCGAGAAGTGCGTTGTATAAGCAGTGAAATCGATGGCATCATGTCTACAGTGGATGCCCACCATTACACAAAGCATGTCGATGGTGTAACACTTAAGCGAACGGACACAGATAGCAGCACCTCATTCTCGGTCTCGTCCCGAGCATCCCCTCTCTCAGATTTTGGACACAAGCCTCTATCATGAATTTCATTGCTATGGCGCTTACGATGTGGGGAACAGATCGCTAACAAGACCGTACGCCCTCTGGTGGGCACACGGTGGACTCCGATGCCTTTCCACACACAACGTACATGCTGTCTTTTGTTTATTTTGTTGCATAAATTTTACACTGAATGAAAACAAGGTAAAAACAAGCGAGTGATTCCTATAGACACCACACATATTGCACATTTCACATCTACGCGGTACCACAAAAGCATTAAGAACGCACTGGTCTAAAAGACACAATATATGTTTTTTTACGTGAAAAATGTGTATGCATGTCTGTTTGAGAGAGAGAGAGAGAGAGAGAGAGAGAGAGAGATAATACAGCAAGAATACCTCTGAAAGCCGATTTGGCTCAGTTGTGTCAATTCAAAAACAAGACCTGTCACATTCTGTTTGGTTCAAACGTGCCGCGGAAATATTAAAGCAACTGTTAAGAAAACATTGCCGTTTGCACTGCCCCAACAAAAGCGTAGATCTGGGCTGTCAAAAATCTCAAATCTTCAGCACAATGTCATTGAAGTCAAAGCCACAGCCATCAATCACAGCCGCTCAGGGAGGAGTAGCAGAACATATGGAATGAACTGAAGCCTTATAACATGTTGTAACATTGTGACAAATATAATATAAGCATGTGTGTCCGTGCAGGGTGAATTCTATAATAAAGAAAAGCACAAACAGTCACAGGCATATATGAAGTTAAACTTGTGTTAGTAAAACGACACTTTTTTGGGTGGGAAAGTGGGAGGCTGTGCTTGGACATGTTAATGTCTTAAAAGGTCATTTTTTCCACATGGCATCGAACCACTTGTTAAAAGTCATCTGCGTTCACACAAAACTCTATTGATCTTTATTGGGCTCCTGTCTCCAAGCAGCACCACACGTTTTATCCTCTTAAGACAGAGACAAATCTCTCCTCGAGCACATGTTTGTACTGTATTGCCACGCAAGCTGACTTAACTGTGCGTAAAGCTGATGTTTCCAGGCGAGCTTCGGCACGATGTTCACTAGATCACCTGTTCAAACTGCGAACTTTTACTCTAAACACGCACTCTACCACTGCTCTGATAGACTCAGCATTTTACTGCGTGCGACCGGACGAAAACACGAGTTTATAAACGGGTGGGAAAATGTGTCCCTAAGACGCACGACACGCTGACGGACGCGCAACTCAAACAACGCGCAGAGAAACATTTGGGCATCCCTTTCGGCATTTCGGCGCAGATAAAGGAAATCTTAACGAGTCATAAAAGCAGTGAAACTCAGGGTCCATTTCTCAGTGTTCACGACTCTCTTACCTATCCGTATGACATGAGGCATCCCGACAGAGCTGTGAATCCAGAAGAGAGACACTAAGATCGCGCTCCAGTATTCCACATATTCCCTCCTGTTCTTCATGACTGAAACGCACGGGGATCAATCCAGAGAGCTCTCCAAAAACTGCTCATCAAATCTTAACGGGCTGGGAGTCATATGAGGACTGGACTGACTGCGACACATTTGCTCTCAGTGTAGTTGCTTTCAACACGCGCTCCTGTATTCATTATTTCATTTATTCGTTTCGGGGAGTGAGTGCGCGTGTGCGCGCGCGCTCGGGTCAGATGAAGCTCCGGATCGGTGCGCGTCTCCACCTGCGAGTGCGGAGCTGCTGAAATCAACCTGCAGGAGTCCCCGTATCCCCCCGTACCTCCTCTCTATCTCCTCCTACCGCAGCTGATGCTGATGCCGCAACGACCGGCCGGGAGCCCCGCGTCACCGACACTTCACGCGTCCATCACATGCGCACCGAACGCACACCACATCGTTCGCTTCATCTGCGCGTCCCTAACGGCTATTAAATGTGTGATACCACATTAAAACAATCTGGGATCCGTGCTTTATTTCGAACCAGAGCGTACATAAACGGACGGTTTTGTGAGTTTGAGGATACATTACGATCCTGCACATTCCAGGTCAAAGTTAAACACATTTGTCACGTCGGACATGTAAACTGCTTCGCGCAAACGGTCCGAGTTCCCTCTAAGCACACAAGATGCGGTGTGCTGTGTTCTCAGACGATGACATGAGTTATACCTTCTCAAGTGTTGATGTTATTTCTATAACAGTGCCACATACTAACACATATTCTGCAGTACATCTCCCAGCTCAACCTTTTACTGGAATGTAGAATTCTAATCATTTACACAGAATGAAAACAAAAGCATTTTCTCTGTTATTTTAAAATACATTTATAGGTACACATATATTCTTTCTATACAATTAATTAATTCTTGCACATGTTTTCAAACATGGAAATAGTATTGGCTGGTTTGTCCTTTAACACCACATGATTAAACAAAAATTCGAACAAAACATGCTTTTGGTTGTTGGACAGTGTATCTGATGAATTCTGTGGCATAAAGCAGTTGGTTTCACTAAAAGGGTGAACTGCATCAAATGAATGAAAAGCTAAGTATGTTCTTCATATGTAATACAGAGTAGTTGTTTACATAATTACTCTGTAATTACAGCATGAAGACCACGTCACATAACATGAATTTACTCTGCACCTTTGACAAGAGTCTAAAGATCTGTATGGCATGTTAAACGAATATTCGCAGCTACAGGGTTGTGATAAAAAGGCGGCTGTTTGAGAAATACCTCTTGAACTTCATTTGATGGAGTTTTCTAAAGCCTGGATTAAATGGCAGCGTTCATCATGGCCTCTGGTGTTCCAACCCGCATGAAGCGTTCAGGAGTGATATCATCCTGCCTGTGCACCTGAGGCTCGTGAATTATCACACAAATGATCCGTCTGGAAGATTACCTATTCAATATCTATTACCATCCTAACTAAAATTGAGACGTAGTATTTGGCCTGACTTCACCCAGTCTATCTAAATGTCATTTGAATTGCCTAATGAACAAAAAATGCAATTATAACAGAGCACGATTAAAGCCTATAAACATAAAACACCATTAGGGTGACAAATGAATCGGACTAAAATAAAAAATAAAGGAAAATGAATCAAATGAGCAAAGTGGCTCTGTTGATAAATAACTAATAATGATAAACAGAAACCGGTTAAAGGTCAAGGGCACATCTGCAAACATCACATTAGTTTTATACAAATTCACAGTTAAACACACAAGCTGGAGCAAAAATCATTTATTTAACCATTAACAAAGGTTTCTTTTCTTGAAATCCACTTTATTTTCAAGTCATAAAATGAGGTTGATTTACTTGCAGTGAAGGGCAGAATATTTTCATTTGGGTGGTTTAGAAATAAAAGGCGTGGGATGCACAAGCCATTGTTCTGGTCAGGAGAAAGCCCTTGTTTGTCTTTGTGCTATGAATGTCGATAACAAGGCATCGGACGGGCAACAGCGTCCTTAACACCCAGCTGAAAACCAATCAGCCTTTCTCAGAGACAAAGATTAATTCCAGCTGACTGCCTCGTGGAATGAAGAAATACTGCAAACCATTAAAATGATGGAGAAGGATACATGGCTACACGGAAAGAAGCTGTTGTCAGAGAACAGCACTTAGTGTCTTTATTTGTGCCACTTGATCTGTGTCAGTGAGTACATTAGGCCCACATAACTGCTCATTGTGCTTATCTGTCTCTCCATCCCTCATGTTTTATGTGCTGCCGTCAGTCGCGTGCTGAAGGTGAATCATGAAGAAACACCACACATGTGTGTTTAATCTCACCCGTGACATTAATGACGTGATCCACCTCTTTAATACTCTTTCACAATATCATTCACCTTTTATAGTCCATTGACACAAAAATGCCTAATACTATTATTACAAAAAACGAATACTTTCCACTAGATCCAATAGAGTGCTTATGTTTGACGTTTTTAATGTATCTCAAGGGTCTAGATGTTTACACCATTTTTCTCAATATTACGACCCCAGGCACTCTCCGTGGTCAGAGATTCAGCATGTAAAGAGTAATAATCCCTGTGTGTGTGTGTGTGTGTGTGTTGATGGATTGATGGATGTAAAGACACAACAGTAGGGGACTACAAGCTTTGGAAATGTATTTATCATCCACAAAAGAAGAAAAACAGGGATGGGAAAAAGTAATATTGTGAAAATGGTAATATTATTAATAATATGAAGCAAAAATATATTTAAGTATTTACAAGACTCAGAGACGATGGTACAAAACGATGCTTCAGGAAGGAGGACAACAAAACTAGCATTTGTTTTAACCATCTAAACTAATAAAAAAATATTATAACACAAATAACAAAAGAAGAAAACATGATTCTGACATGTGTTATCATTGTGCACTTTCTTACAAAGCATTCTAGGAACAGGAAATCCTCTGCAATGTTCCTCAACACAAATCATTTAGTTGTCCTTACTCAAATACATTATTTTAGTTGATTGGATATGATTCATTTAGAACCTACATGTATTTTTGAGTTGACTTGACACATGCTTGAATGGACCTGTTTCAACTGTTGTAAGTAGATCCAGAAAATACCTTTAATACTATTTGACCTGCACAGCCACTGATGTACACAGTGCAACTGTGTTTCTTTTTTTAGATTTAATAAAGTTCAATCTTAACTTACTATTTTTAATGTTGTCTAGTGATGTGTTAAATGAGAAAAGCGACCAAATGTGATGTCATATGTTCACTAAGCGCTTAATAAAAACACAATTTCAACTATGTTTTTTTCATTTGGTCATAGGATGTGTAACAATGGTTCCTTGAGAATGTTGCTGAGGTAGAAATGTCTGATTTCTTTTTTATTGGAGGTCTAGGAGAAACAGCTCAGATAACAGCGACATCATGCTTGTACTTGTTTCTATTCACTTCTGTCTGTTAACTTTTACAGGTTATATAGGAATATTAAGCCATCATTTGAATGCTTACAGAAATGTTTAATATTACAGATCTCCTCTATCGTATGACAGATGTATGTGTGTAATGTTATTCTTGTCTGCTTGAATCTCAGACTGTATCACTGTCAATGCATATTCATGTCTCCAGAGTAGATTTATAACGGCCTGGCACAATATAAGGGCTATCAATGTGAGTTATGTGCCCAAAGCTCGCACATTATCAAGATTCATTGACTGCCACTTTCAGAAATACAGAATGTACATTGCTTTGGCAAACAAAACCCTGTGCGGAAGAGCTGGGTCTGAGAGATGAATGCATGTGATCAATGAATCTGATCAGTGACTTTGGCACGCTGATGTTCAGGGGAGGGACGCAAGGAGAAATATGTCATTATCATCATTTAAACCTGCTCTAAGACTTCATTTCTTTCCTCCGTGAACGTGTTAACAGCCAAACTCTTGTGTAGAGACATGGATCATTCATGGGAGTCAATGGGGGGCAAAAACTGTCTGGGCTAGAAGCATTTTTACAAATATCTGTTTCTGTTTTCATCAGAACAAAGACATTTATGCAGATCTGTAACTACTGGAAGGTGAGGAAATGATGACAGAATTTTCATTTTTGGGTGGAGTGTCCCTTTAATAACAGCTGACAAATCATTATTGCCAGAGAGACAGAGAACATTTAGTATCAAGACCAAAAACACATGCAGATTTAACTCAATATTAAAATGACTTGTTTTGCTTTAACCGAATGTCACCCCACAGATATTTGCACTAAAATCTCTCAACTAAATGTCCGACCACCATAAACGATTCAATTCAACTTTTGTATTGATCCAAACCTTCTTTGGTTGAAAAAATTGCAGAAATATCAGAAAACAAACCGGTCCCTCCATTCCAGAAAATAAGGTGGAACGTACAGTGTGTTTACAGAGAACATCACACACTCTCAAGTCATTACATGTAGATTAACAATCGTTCCTTTTATCCAGTGAAATTACAATGTAATCATCATCTCCAAACCATCATCAACTCATCGGAGCAGGTGACTGAAGCCGTTTGAGTCGTCTGTAATGATAACTGGTGTGTTAGATGATGTCCATCTGAATAACTGCTAACCTCACGGCTCTCTTTGTAAAGGCTGAAACACTGGCGGCTTGCACTGACTTGACTTTATTGATCAGCACTCTTCATTTCTTCTCCAGCAGAGAGAAACGATCAATTCATGATGGCTGTCCTGAAGTTTGTGCATGAACCCGACTGGAGTATAATGGGCTAGCGGGAGATATGACTCCAAAGTTGAGCTTCTTGGTAATTGTTTGCAGATGGAACACACAAAGAGTCCAGCGAAACATTTTCACCATTGATTTTCATTTGCTCCTTTACAAAAATATAAAAGACTTCTCCACCCAATTGAAGATAATGTTGGAATAAAATACCTCGCTACAAGAACGGACGACAATGAAGCGCTCTCTTATTTTCACGTGATTGTGAATAGGGGCGCCATTTGCCAGCCTGCTTCTGAAAGGAGTAATTGCTTGTATTGTACTGCAATTTTGGTTATGTGATTTCCACCCTTTCTGAAAACATGCTGCACTTTTAGTCAACTCTAATAGAAGTTTACTTGAAATAATACCTCACAAACAAACTATAGAGCACAGAAAAGTTTTTAGGATGCTTTTGTGACTGTCAAGTCTAACTTCTGACTGTTCACGACTGTGTATCTGTGTCAGGGGCGCCACCGCTATCCCAAAAAATGTGGGGCCATTTTTTATAGTTTTAAAATGAAACATGATTTGTTACCAATAATTATTTAAACTAAATACACAAACACAAACCAAGTCCTATAGCAATTCATTTTCTTAAAGAACCCTCAAGATTTTAGTGCTTGCTTTCTAGACTATGGTGAACTCACATTCTTATAAAAAATCGTGACCATGCATTTGCATGGTTTGCATAGTGGTTAACACTACTACTGGAAATAGTAGATGCGAAGCATCTCATGAATACTGATTTCTATATTAATAAGACTGGCATCCAATCCACTTGTGCCGTTGTCTGTTACAATTTTGTCTTAAAAACGTTCCATCATACCGCACTGCCACATTTGAAACATCAGGTTAGGGCTGCTCGATATATCAAAAAGAAACCGCACATGATTTGGCGGTTGGCTGCAATGTTTATGTGCAGTTTGTTAGTGAAATACTGTTAATTGCACCTGCACTCGAAAACCAGAGGGACAATATTACGACCCCAGACATTCAGAGATTCAACATGTAAAGAGTAATAAGAGTTTTCTTGCACAGAAACTCAAATGCTCCATAGAAGAAGTACCACGCGTATAACCAGGAAATGCCGTCTTCCTGTCTGCATCTGGCATCTTTCTATCAATGTTTTTCAAGCCACCGCGGGTATTTTCATGATAATAAAGTCTATTTGTAAAGATGATGTTTGACAGGTGTTAAAATACAGAACATGTTTTAAGCGAATCAAACGCTAAGTGATCACGATTTTATCAAATCAAGATTAATCAAGCAGCCCTACATCAGGTTCCTCTTCATTTGTACTGACAGGTACTCCACCTTACTTGCGTATACATGTGGGCTTAGTCAAATCAGATCACCAACTGATGTAGATTTGTTGGAGTGTGGTTACATGAGCTGTTTCAGGCAGGTTGGGGGAGCGTCCACTTTTACATAGAATGCATCTTTTCTTCCCACACTTTCATTTTGGGCAGTTTACGTGTGTTATACATGCATGAGCAACTTATAACACACCAAAGACACAGTAAAACGTCTTTGTTACGTATGTAACCTCAGTTCCCTGATGGAGGGAACGAGATGTTGTGTCGAGAACGACAGATGGGGTTCGCCCTTGAGAACCAATCAACTCTGACTACTATAGAAAAGGCCAATGAAATTTGGCGAATGAAATTTGCATGCCGGTCTCCGCTCCCGGATGTCCGGTATAAAAGGAAGCCGGCGTGCAGCATTTATTTACCTCTTATTCTGAAGAGCCTCAGAGCCTCTCACGACTGCAGCAGAATACGATACGTGTTTGTGGCATAAGGGACACAACGTCTCATTCCCTCCATCAGGGAACTGAGGGTACACATGTAACCAAGACATTACCTTTCTGTCGGTCTCTCGACGTTGTGTCGAGAACGACAGATGGGGTTGCCTATGGAAAACACCACAACGCTGTATCGCGTCACAATCTCTAGCGAAGCAACGGTAACAGGCCTGGGCGTGTCAGCTCGATGCTTTCGCGAAACTGTAACCTTCTAGTGTGGTGATTGGGGGGTCCCAGAGCTTTCTTGGAGAACGATGGGTACCGCCCTGACCAGTAACTCAAGTAGCCCAACCCGCAGATCACAGATGTCTGCTAGGGAGGCGCTTCTGGCCAGTGCCCAGGAGGTGGCTATATCCCATGCGGAGTGAGCCCCTGCCAATGGGCATGGGAGATTCCTAGATCGGAATGCCGTCGTAACGGCATCCACGACCCAGTGCGCCAGCCTCTGCTTGGAGACAGCCTTCCCCTTTTGCTGTCCTCCAATACAGACACGGAGCTGGTCAGAGCTTCTGAGCTCTGCGTGCAGTCCGGGTAGAGGCGCAAGGCATGTGCTGGACACAACACGAATCGGGTTGGGTCTTCCTCCCCGATGAGGAGTGCCTGCCAGTTAATCACTTTGCCCCGGAAGGGAGTAGTGGGAACTTTTTTGGCACACATCCGGGCCTGGGTCTCAAGATAACGTGAGAGTTTCCAGGGCTGAATTCAAGACAATCCGGGGACACGGAGGATGCTCGGAGGTCCCCTACCCTCTTGAAGGAAGTGAGCGCCATCAGGATGGCCGTCTTACACGGGTGAGGAAGATCGGAACATCCGAGGGGCTGTTGGGGGACCCAGAGGCCCCCCAGGACCACTATAGGGTCCCAAGAGGGCATGGAGCGGAGATGAGGCGGATTCCGCCCTCTCACGCCCCTTAGGAACCTGGTGACCAGGTCGTTTCATCCTAGAAACTTTCCATCAACTGAGTCATGATGAGTGGCGATAGCGACTACATACACATTTAGTGTGGAGGGGAGATGTTAGTCTCCAGTCTCGTAAGAAGGACAACACAATCCTGATCGAGCACCTCATTGGGTCTTTCTCGTTGAGAGAGACACCAGGACGAGAAAAGGCGCCGTCTAGAGGCGTGTAACCGCCTAGTAAATGGGGCCTTAGCCTGGGTGATGTTCTCCACCATACAGGGGGAGTAGCCAACTCAGGATCTTCTCGTCTAGAGACCAGACATGGGTGTTCCAGAGGTCTGATCTGGGATGCCAGAACGTGTCCTTCCCCTGAGAGAGTAGGTCCTCTCTCAGGGGAATGGTGCAGGAGGAGTCGCTGTCCAGAGCATCAACTCTGAAGCCAAGTGCGGTGTAACCCATAACACTTGGTGCTCCTCTTCCCTGACCTCACACAGTGCCTGTGCATGGAGGCTCTTGGGGGGGGAGGTGTGCTTCCGCCCGTCCCGTGGTCAGCTGTGTGCAAGGATATCCGTGCTGAGGGCTCTGCCCGGGCAAATGGTGGTGTTGCGGGAGGCGAACAGGTTTACCTGGGCCCACCCGAACAGCATCTCCTCGAGGTGTAAACTGACGAGAGAGCGCGTCGGCTGTCCAGTTCAGTTTGCCCGGGGTGTGTGGCCCGTAGGGAACGAGTCCCCTGTTGACTACACCAGAGGAGGCGTCAAGCAAGTTGTGTTAGCTGCTGTGAGCGAACGCCAACCTGACGATCTGATGTACGTTACAGCTATAGTGCTGTCCTCGGACCAGCACGTGCTTGTCCCGCACGAGAGGCCGCAGCCTGCTCAGTGCAAGTAGCACAGCCCACAACTCTTGGCAATTGATATGCCAGCACAGGGGGGGTTCGTCCAACGCCCCACCTGCGTGCCCGTTACACAATGCACCGCACCCCTGCAGGGAGGCGTCTGTCGTCAGCACGATTTGCCTCATAACCTGCCCAGAGGGACCTTAGTCCGTCGAAAAGTCATGGAAGACCAGGGGTTATGGTGCGTCGGAAGCAGGGCGTCATCACCATGCGCCTGCTGCCGGTGTGCCACGCTCTATTCGGAACTGTCTCATGTGCATCAACCCGAGGGGTATTACCCGGTGAGGACGCCATGTGCCGAGGAGCCTCTGAATTGTTTCAGGGGGACCACTGTCTGCCTGAAATGTTCCAGGCAGTTCAATTCAAGTTTATTTATATAGCGCTTTTCACAATGTGTATTATTTCAAAGCAGCTTTACAGGGGCAAACAGGAAAAACAGAAAAGTTAAAACACAGTACAGTGCATGGTATTTATACAACGAGTAAGATCATTCTAATAAATAATATCTAATTTCTAATTAAATAAATAAATGGATGAATGCAGTCTCCCGGTGAGCAGGCCAACACTGCCCTGCTGTGGCGAGGAACCCAAACTCCAATGATTGATTAATGGAGAAAAAAACCTTGGGATAAACCAGGCTCAACCGGGGGGGCCAGATACCCCCTGACGTGTCATAGCTGCACTCAAACTGGTGACATGTGATTTAAGTTTAGCATTTAATACCAAATATTGTATCTTCAGCATTAATAAGACAAATAGTCCGTCTTTGCTCTTGGTTGGGGATGTAGTGGTCTGAGCTGGGATGGTCCGATGGTCATATTTCTCTTGGCAGCTGGTGGAATTGCCTTAGATAGAGCTGGGAATGTCAGTCAGTCTGCAGCTGTAGCTGGCGTAATCTCAAATTGGGGATGGGCATCTGTCGGTCGTCTGGACATGGTGGAACTTCTTCCTACCTCGGGATTGGCATCCGAGGCAGAGTCGGAAAGAGAATAATTAGCGTAGCTGCTGTTCATTAACTATGCATTAAGTGAAAGCTTGGCTGAAAAGATGTGTCTTTAATCTAGATTTAAATTGGGAGAGTGTGTCTGACCCTCGAATAGTATCAGGAAGGCAATTCCAGAGTTTAGGTGCTACGTATGAGAAAGCTCGTCCCCCTTTGGTGGATTTTGTTATTCTAGGTGTTGTCAAAAGTCCTAAGTTTTGAGATCTTAGAGAGCGTGATGTGTTGTAACGTGATAAAAGCTTGGTTAAGTAAGTAGGTGCTAAACCGTTCAGGGCTTTGTAAGTAATTAAAAGAATTTTAAAATCAATACGATACTTAATGGGTAGCCTGTGAAGCGATGATAAAAATGGGGTTATGTGATCGTATTTTCTTGACCTAGTAAGAACTCTGGCAGCTGCATTCTGAACTAACTGTAGTTTGTTTATCGATGATACAGGACAACCACTAAGTAGAGCATTACAATAGTCAAGCCGTGAGGTCACAAATGCATGAATAAGCTTTTCTGCGTCAGCAACACATAAAATATTTCGTGATTTGGCAACATTTCTATGGTGGAAGAAGGCTGTTTTTGTGATATTTGAGATGTGATTTTTAAATGACAGGTTTCCGTCTTATATAACGCCTAGATCTTTAACTGTATTTGTTGGAGAAACAGTGCAGCTTTCAATTTGCAGGCTGTAGTCGGAGATATTCTGTTTACTTGATTTTGGTGCTATAAGTAATATTTCTGTTTTGCTAGAGTTTAAAAGGAGGAAATTACTAGTCATCCAATGTTTTATGTCCTCGATGCACTCTGCCAGTTTGGATAGCTTAAAGGAATCATCCTGTCTTAATGAGATATATAGCTGAGTATCATCTGCATAACAGTGGAAGCTAATTCCATGTTTTCTAATAATGTTGCCAAGGGGCAGCATGTATATGGAGAAAAGCAAGGGTCCTAAAACCGATCAATGAGGTAATCCATAATTTACTTGCGTAAGATTTGACGATTTCCCATTTAAATGGACGTATTGATATCTGTCTGTTAAGTAAGATCTGAACCATTGCAGTGCCTGTCCCTGACTACCGATATAATGGTGTAAATGATCTAATAGTATTTTATGGTCTACAGTATCGAAAGCAGCACTAAGGTCAAGCAGGACTAAGAGGGAGACGTTACCTTTATCTGATGTAATAAGGAGGTCATTTGTAATTCTAACGAGCGCAGTTTCAGTGCTGTGATGCGGTCTAAAGCCAGACTGAAACTTTTCGTTCATGTCATTATTTTGTAGGAAGGTACACAGTTGAGATGACACTACTTTTTCTAGTATTTTAGACAAGTACGGGAGATTTGAAATCGGTCTATAGCTTCCAAGTTCATTGGGGTCTAAGTTTGTTTTTTGATAAGAGGCTTAATTACAGCCAGCTTAAAGGGTCCTGGGACATGTCCTAGATTAATTGACGAGTTGATTATGTTACAAATGGGCTCAATTACAGCAGGTAGTAACTCTTTTAATAAAGTAGTCGGAATGGGGTCTAATAAGCATGTCGTCGGTTTGGATGTTGCAATAATTTTAATTAAATCTTCCTGATTTATAGGAGAAAAACACTCTAGCTTTTCTTTTTGGGTGACGGTTGAAACTAATTCTTCCGACACACTTGGAGGTTTTGTTTAAGCTATGTTTACTCTTATTATTTCGATTTTCTCAGTTAAAAACTTCATGAATTCATTGCTACCAAGGTGCGGCGGAATACCCAGGTCAGGTGGAGTCTGTCTGTTTGTTAATTTAGCAATTGTACTAAATAAAAACCTTGGATTGTTTTTGTTATTTTCTATGAGGTTACGGAAGTGCTCGGCTTTTGCTGCTTTTAGTGCCTTTTTGTAACAGCTTGTAACAGACTCTCTTTCCATGCAATTTTAAAGACTTTGAAAAATTTAAAATTGTGTTTGTTTACATTTTCGCTCCAGTTTACGCGTTTCTCTTTTTAGGGCGCGAGTGGTGTTATTATACCATGGTGCTATGATCTTTCCATTAATCCTTTTTGACTTCATAGGTGCGACCGCTTCTAATCCATTAGAGAAAATGTTGCCCATGTTGCTGGTCATGTCTTTGAGCGATTCTATATTAGTTGGAAAGGTTATTAGAGGAGTCAGATCTGGCAAGTTCTTTACGAAACTATCTTTAGTAGTTGAGGTGATTGTTCTACCCTGTCTATAACCAGATATACAACTGATTTCTGCAGTGCGCAGTGCGCAGTGTACATGTTATAAGATGGTGATTGGAAACATTGTCGCTTTGAGCTATAATATCGATATTGGTTAGATCGGCTCTGTGAGATATAATCAAGTCTAGGGTATGATTAAGGCGATGAGTAGGTCTATTGATGTATTGTGTTACACCACAAGAGTCTAGTAGTTCTTTAAACGCCACAGCTAATGGATCGTTAGCAATATCTACGTAGATATTAAAATCTCCAACAATCAGTACTTTATCGACGTTAACCAATAGATCCGATAAGAAGTCTGCGAATTCTATAAGAAAATTAGTGTAAGGCCCAGGGGGTCTATACACAGTAACCAATGTAAGAGAGACCAATGATTTTTTACTTTTGTTTGGAACGGTTATGTTCAACGCAAGCACTTCAAATGTTTTAAATGTATGCATTGTTCTCCGAGTAACGGTAAGAAAGTCTCTAAAGATTGTTGCGACACCACCACCTCGACCAACCGGAAAACAGTGAGTGCGCACCTTACCTTCATTGAAGGAAGCACGTACGTTCCGGACGATTGAGTCTCCGATAACCACAGCGTTGGATTTCGTCTCGCAGAGGGCAGCATAGCGATTTCTCGTAGAAATCTCGAAGACCGGTGGCGGCGGTGGGGGGGAGTTCATCGCTCCGGTCCTGGATTTCGCCTCTCACCGTGCGTGTGCAGGTGCAGGAGTGAAATTAATTTCGGCTCGTCGTGATCTTGAAGCCTGGGATCTGTGCATAGAAACACACGGAGTAGAAGTGATAGGAGTATTACAATCACGTCGAACACTTCCCGCAGCTTTGCGAGCGTCAGCCCAGGATGTTTCCAGCGCCATTTTACGTTCTCGCAGACATGTTTGCCTCTCGAGTAGATCGTGGATCTGCTTCTCCAATACTTCCAGTTCTGACTGAAGTGCGAAGAAAGATTCATCATCTGCACTCAAAGGTAACGTTAAACACATATCTGAATCATTAGCCATTAGTGGTGTCCTAATGAGAACAGTGGGTTAAGCAGTAAAAGCAATATTCAGAAACTAAAGGCTGGGAATGCTAACAGCCTGAGTGCTAATAGCGAATGGTCGTACAAAACAAATTTATCTGTGCGTTATATGACGATATTTGGTATGGCATACACTTAAGGATAGGTTTAACCCTCTGTGAGTTATCAATTTAGAACATAAATATTAAGAAATAACAGGAATAAACGATATATTTAGAAAAAGTTTGACGGAGCTCTGTTCAACACCGGCAGGGCGCGTACTGCGGACAGTTGCGACGACATGGTGACAGAGTTGAGTTCCATACCGAGAAAGAGGATGCTCTGCACTGGGGAGAGCTTGCCCTTCTCTCGGTTGACCTGGAGTCCCAATCAGTCTAGGTGGCGGAGCACCAGGTCCCTTTGTGTACATAACTGATCTTGGGAGTGTGCCAAGATAGGCCAGTCGTTGAGATAGTTTAGTACCCTCACACCTTCCACCCCTCAGGGAGAAAGGGCGGCTTCCAAGATCTTCGTGAAGACCCGTGGAGACAGGGACTGACCGAAAGGGAGGATCCTTCAGGTCGATTGCCATGAACCAATCCTGACACCTGATGGATGTCAGGACGCGCCTCTGCGTGAGCATCTTGAACGGCAGCTTGTGAAGGTGCTTTGTTCAAGGTACGCAGACCTATGGCGCAACCCACCATCTTGGGAACGATGAAGTGCTGGTTGTAACCCACTGAACATCTTGGTTTTGAGGGACGAACTCAATGCCTATTTTGCCAGAAGGGTGGTAGGTGTAGGCGTCCCTGCCTCTGACAGAGGGAGAGATGATGCCCCGAAACTTGGGAGAGTCTCTGTCGAACTGGATCGAGTAAACAAGACGGACCGTCCTCATTAGCCACCAAGACAGTGTGGGCAGCTCTCGAGCTCCCAGGGACTGTGACGTGGGGGCCAAAGGGGACGGTCTGCTTCACCATTCCCACAGAGGTTGGTTCGATGGCTGGCAGAGCCTACCATGTCGCGGGGGGAACCCTGGAGGGGTCCCGGAGGGAAGGTTGGTTCTGCTTACTTACCTGCCTGGCGGGACAGCTGCACGCACTGTCGGTTTGAGAGTGGTAGCAGCTGTCGTGTGTGTACGACCCTACGCCTCGCCAGGGCATGAGGTCGGGTTTGCCGGGCACAGTCCAGTGGAGTGTGCGATCGGCTAGAAGGAACACCCAGGGGGAACAGAAAAACTCTTTGTGAGTAAGTGGGCGCAAGGCCCTGAAAAGAGGCAGGATGTCCCGTACCGACCGATCAGAGACGTAGCTGTGAAGGTCAGGCCCGATGTTGTTCTCCCTGGGGTCTTCCCGTCAGTGTCACTTCTCTCGAGAAGGTTGCTGACGGGGTGGAGGTTTCCCCCTCAACCTCCGCTTCTCGGTGCCGCCTGTGGGGGCACAGGAACCGGGGCCGATGTCGAAGGGGTCCTGGGCTGCAGGGAAGCAGACATCACGCGACATCTCCGAGGCCTCTGGGCGGCCGAGTCGCAGGGCGGTAAAATGTGGCTAATCACCACTGTCTGTTTCTTCACAGTCAAGGTTCAGTCGGGGGTTAGTGCGACCTTGGTCGCCCGTAGAGCGCCTTCAGTGGTAGCACGGAGATCCTGCATTATACCCAGGTCGGCCTTACCCTTGTGGAGCTCTCTCAACGCCATTGTCATCCTGCAGGCCTGCCGGGCCAAGACGTTGAGAGAGCTCCACGAGGGTAAGGCCGAGAGGAGGCAGCCTGGCCCGCGGCAGCGCAAGGCTTCGGCACCAGTGATGCCGAAGTCCTACACGCCTTGGACGGTAGGCATGGCCGATTGCCCCCAGGTGGCAGCCGTCTGCGGCACAGATAAACTGCAGCCGCACGTTCCACCTGGGGGATCTCGACGTAGCCTTTGGCTGCCCCACCATCGAGGGAAGTGAGGGAGCCGGAGCTGGTTTGACTGGAGCGGGCCGTGAGTGGAGCGCTCCAAGTTTAACACAGCTCCTCATGCACCTATGGGAAAAAACATGGCACCCGGGGTGGGCGCGGTTTTCACCTCGCTCCGACCTCAGGAACCACGTCTCCCCGGGTTAGCATGGTTGACATCACTTCTGCTTCCTCCTGAGCTCGACCCCCCTGGGAATGCCAGTCTCCGCCCGATGCTGCGAGCAACATCTCATCTAAGTCACGCATCGTTTCCGAGTGCGTGCCTGAGGATCCGGACGGTATGCCACCGCCGGTTGGGGGACGTACAAAAGAGCGAATCGGGGTGCGATTGGCCCGTGAGCACGGGGCTGGCGGGTTAACGTTTGCAGAGGTCTCCACATCACTAACGCTGCTAAAACAGGCGGACTTCGGGGCCGTAGCCACCGATGTCACAGCCCGGGTAACAGACGAAATGGTGGCTGGTTCCCGTAGAAAGACAGCCACCCGCGACCGCAACTTCTGAATGACAATCTGCCCGCAGTGCGGGCAAGATGTTTCAACAAACGCTGCTTCAGCATGCTGGAAGCCCAGACACCTAACGCAGCGATCGTGTCCATCCCCCTCCTCGATGAGGGTGCCGCACCCACGAGAACAGAGGGACATGCCGTGCAGGAGATTGCTCAGTCCTAAAAAGGACCTTTTTAGAAAAAATCTCTAACACCTCCGGAATCGCCTCGGGGAAGGTCGCTGCAGGTAGGGACGATCCGCTGCTCTATGTCGTAGATCCGGCAATGTAGAAGAAGAATTCATTGAATTCGTTCTGTTCGTAGTCGATGGCTCTGAAGAACAAAAGGTAAATGAATGTTGCATGCAAATTTCACTCGCCAAATTTCATTGGCCTTTTCTATAGTAGTCAGAGTTGATTGGTTCTCAAGGGCGAACCACATCTGTCGTTCTCGACACAACGTCGAGAGACAGAGAGAAAGGGAACATGTGTTCACGCCATATGACCCCTTTAAAACAAATAAAAAATACAATTTTGAAAATATGGGAGGACGGAGGTTCCAATAACCATTACTTGAAATGTCACCATATTAACCATGTTTATAACAGATCTATATTCATCCACAAGCTCAGCTTTCCTCTCATGGATGACAGTAGTAGAGATAAAGATGGGAGACTTGTCTATATTCATGTCAATGTTTAAGTTAAGACTACAGTTTGCTCATGGACCTCTTACAGCTCAAAATAACAGAATCATGTGCAAACAGACAGTATACAGTATTCCTATTTTCAGATGTACTCCAACAATAATTAGTCATTAGACAACAAGTCCTGTTAAATAAAAAATTAACTATGATCCATTTCACCATAATAATAATATCCAGGTTAAACAGTTTGAAATGCTTTTTGGCTAACACATCTGGCCTAATTGTATTAAATGCAGATGGAAAATCAACAAAAGCCAGCTGTGCTCCAAATGTTTAGCGCAGTTTTATAAGAGTAGTCACATCCCTCCCTGCTCTAACACAAACTGTTCTTACACAAACCTATTCTTTACATGTTTTGATATTTTCACTCTCACAATTTTCACAAATGATAACATCACTAGAGTGTTGAGGGCTACGGGTTGAAAATCATTTAAACCTTGGAGTTCTACACGACCCATGTTTCCAGATTTGTGGGACAATTTACTGTACACTTCAGTGTCATAAAAGTTAGTTGAAACAGTAACAGTAACTTGGATAACTGGACGCAGTGACTGCCGCTGGAGAACAGGTGAGCCGTCTGTACATCAGACAAGATAAGACAGTGACTCTTCTTTAAGGTGGTCTTGACTGAGTGACTGATGACTGTCAGGTGTGATGGTTAGTATTCTGGTGAGTGAGATGGCTGAGCGAGAGAGAGTGAGAGAGTGAGAAAGAGAGAGATAGATAGATAGATAGATAGATAGATAGATAGATAGATAGAGAGGGAGGGAGGGAGGGGAAGAGATAGAAAAAGAGAGAGGAGAGAGAGAGAAAGAGAGAGAGGGGAGGGGGAGAGAGAGAGAGAGAAATAAATGTTGCATTCGTCTACTGCCCTTCATTTCCGATACTACATTCTGATACATTCTGATACTACAATATCTACATTCTGTAGATTATTTCTGATAACAAGCAAAAGAAACCGAGAACAAGGGTCACTTGGCTAAACTTGTCTCTCCAATGTTTGACTGTGATACCAAGCTCAACTGCTAGCGAACGCCTGGTTCTGGAATGCAGCTATCATTGATAAATTGAACACCGCCTCCACAGAAAAATATCAACCACTACTTCTCTAGCCCCGCCCACTGGTTCACACATGACAGAACTGAAGAAACACAAGTGGCGCAGAACCAGATAGAGCGACCAAGCAATAAACAAACATGCTGTTAAAGATAGCTAAATATTGTGACATCCCTGGTTGTGAAAGAATAAAGTCGCAGCATAACATTCTTTAAGATTTCGATATTAGTACAATGTGGTAAAAGTTTATTTTTAAAGACGTTCCAGCCCATGTGGGAAAAACATGGAGCGTTTGTTCGTTTCATTTCTCAGAATTTTTAAATTAATTTTAATTACATTTTAATTACATTTTTAATTATTTTTTTAATTAACATTTTTATTAATTGCAGATGTTGTCTGTTATCTTAATCCTGTGTGAATTGCCATCTCTGTGATTAGGTCGGATTATATATCATTTTTCAAGGTTTTATCCACCGTTTGTGAATAATGGAGGCTGTTGCGTTGTGGTATAATCTGGGGTGCTGGGTGATATCCATAAATTACCGGGAGTCTCCTGTTTGTTTATTTATCATGTAAACATCTGAGACCCGTGATCGCAGTGATCTTTTGTCTGGTTCGGGATCACTGGTCTCAAATGCAGACAGCCCCGGTCATATATCATTAAACACATTCCAACTATAGGCTATACAAACTAAACGCAAAGCCTTGCCATCACATCCAGGAAATAAGGCAGTAAATGTGAGTAAATCTTGCGATTGCCTCACATGAAATACTAATGTGAGGAGGACATTTAGAAATCACAGGAGGTCTCCAGATAATACTGATGCCGTGTGTAAACTGTGTGTAGAAAGATTCAAAGTAGGGAAGGAAGGAGACGGGAACCGGAAGACATTTAAACAAAGTTTTAATATAAATAATAACAGCTGGCGGCCCCTCACGGCCGACCAACGGCGAACAAAACAAATCAAAACACAGAAGTAAAACATACATACAACCATAAAACATGTTCGGGCCGGTCTTCTCTCATCGACGGTCCGGTCGCTCGTTCTCTTATGCTCCCGATCTCCTACGTGATACCTCAAACCACAGTCTCGCCCCGCCTACTCCACTACACTGTGAATGGTGCTAATGTGTAACCTAACGTTACATTCCTAACCAAATTCACAGAAGACTCCAACTATACAAACTGTTATCCAATCAAAGCAGTGAGACTTACTTATAAAGTCTTCAGATGATGTACTGTATTTTTTTATCAATGTCCAAATGTCTCTGTCATAGTTGACGGTGTATTTTAGGGCATTAGACACAGGCGTTTTGTCTCAATGTGGCACTTGTGTCCTGTTGCTTTATTGTCCTTGCAGTGTAAGCAGACAGACATCATGATGAAGTGTCTATTTACTCACCTGTGCTTTACTAGAGCAATGTCGCCAATGCTGACAGATTAGACGTGAGCCGTGGCCTCGTACCTCACCACTCAAAGCAAACTGATGTCTGCAGGCCGGCGCATGAAGAACGCTTCTAATTCTCACATTGATCATTGTATTAGCCTCAGTAAGCACTTCAGGAGATTTCAAACGCATTCTAGCCTCGGCCGATAAGCGACGCGATTTACGCTTGTGGTGTCCTGATAAACTGGGCCTCATTTATCAATCTAACCTAAAAATAACACACAAAAAACATGTTCTGACAGGGTTCACATGTGACATGAAAAATTTGCATGCTGCCAGTTCCATTGTGCAAAAGTGTGTAAGATTAAAACAATTGTCACTGAATATCACACAGATATAAACTCAGCCTTTTCCCTGGAGTTTACCACCTGGAGAAACATAACCCGGCCAAATAGAAGAACGTCTCCATGGTAATTCAAATTTGTGTCTTTTTAAGGATTATTTAAAATACATAGAAATACTTGCATTTAAAATCTGTGCAAAGCATGTGAACAATCTTCAACTACTGAAGGACAATAAAAGAAAAAAACTGAACAACAAATACAAAACAAACGTAATAGTAAAAATAGAAAATTGTAATTAATTTAATGGAACCACAACTAAATAAAAACATATAATAATGTTTGGGCACATGGACTTTGTAGCATTTACTGTTCATATTTTGTGTCTTCATGAAACACGTGTTGCTAGATCAATACAAGACGATGGCTAGCAGCTAGCCCTGAGTGTACATCATTTGTACACTGGTTTTTATGCTGCATCATGGAATTGAATGAGTGCACTCAATAATGTCCACTATGAATTCGGACATCACCAAAATAGGATGTCACCTCAAATAGTACACGATAATAGGGTATAGGGAGCTATTTTGGACACACCTTACTGTGTCCCAGGGTTCAAAATGTTAAAATGTTATTCTTTGAACAGGTGAGGCTGTACTTGAGATTAAATCAATAGCAAGCCAATGGCATTAAATCATATCACACCAGAACAGCACCATTCCAGCTTTAGCGTGTGATACATTGCAGTGCACTCTCAGCAAACGTTTTCCCATCAGTGAAAGACTTTGAAACCCAACAGTATTGAGAGCAGAACTGCAAGAGCAGCAGCTCACAGAGCAGAAATGAAAAGGACCGTTTAGAAAACACACGTCAGGAATGATGTAAGAGAGATTCTTCATTTAGCTGAACTTCCAGACAATATGCATTTCTATTGTACTGAATATATTTAGTCGCAATAATCAATCAATCATTTACATCTCATTTATTCATTTAGAAGAAGTAGACGCTTTATCCACAGGGACTTGCAAATGAGAGAGCATTTAACATGATGTCATTGAACTAGCAATAAGTGCAGTCCACAAAGCCTACCAAATCTACAAGTAAAACATAATATATATGGACATCCCAAAAAAATAAAACAGTCTATGAAAAGAAAGAAAACTCTTTCCATAGTAATAAAAATGAGCTTGACTGCTATCAAAATGAAAATGCTGCCCATCATGGAGGTCATCTAAATCCACACTGGTTATGATGAGCTACTGAATGCTTACAAATATTCGTCAGTGTCATGTGGTTGTTAGTTAAACCATTATTTTCTATCTTTGTACATGACTTCCTGTTGCGGTGTTGTCTGTGGCCCATCCTGATTGTCTCCACCTGTGTCTTCTTATCACTTGTTGTAGACCAGAGCCATTGAGAGAGAGAGTCGCATAAACTCCGTTGACTCCAATGGAACAGTGTTTTTCATAGCAATGGCTGTTCATTGAGGTTCTTAATACTTCCCGGAAGTTACTTGTAACACATGGAGCTGCGACTAAACAGAGCAACTGAGGTAAACTTCTAACCCATTTAAAGATGAAAGCCATGAAAAGAATAAAAAAATGAAAGCATTTAAAGAGAAAACAACTTCCGGGAGCTATCTGAAGGCTCCATGAATCACTTGACGCTCCAGCGTTTTGGTCTTCCATTGGCAGAACTCTCTCTCTGAATGGCTCTGGTGTAGATACTGTTGCCCTACTTTTCCTTTGTTTTGTGGTGAGTCTTGTTGCGTTATTTCTGTTTTGATGATTGGCTCCACATTTGGACACAGCTTCTCTTGCCTCATTTAACATGCTGATTTTGTGAGAATGCAAACTGTATTGATTAAGATGATTGTTATTGTCTATTAGGTTGGATTAAAACCATGTTACTGGTCAGCGACTGTGAACTTGCCTCAGTTTAAGTTTAAGACTACAGTGCACCCTTCATCCTACTCCTGGAGATTGTGTGTCCGGTCATGAGCAGTTCCTACAGGAAGATTGGGGAGAACTTCATCCTGGTGGTCTCCTGCTATTTAAAATGTATATTGACTGCATTTCAATCGCATCTTGTGCATAGATACATCCGTGGATGTGCTGGGACACAATCATTAGTGATGTTTCTTGAGATCATTGGGTGTTTCAGGTCTTTCAACATCAGACACCCTTCCTTATGCGACCCAGCTGGAATTGATCAGTTCCACTCACCCAAACTCAGCACTCTGCGTCCCAGCAGCACTAGCCTACTTCTCAACCTTTCAATCTAAATCCACCTCAAGGCTCTTTGTGCAGCTTCTGTGGTGAACTTGAAGGCTCTCCTCTTTCCAGATCCTGTGATGCCGAGCAGTGTGAAGCACTTACACAGAGAAAGAGCGGTTGAAGCCACTGCACCCCACCTCAATGAGTTCATAGCAAGCCCTCCAGCCCCTCCAGCCCCTCCTCCCCAATCCTCTATGAGAAGTACTTAAGCCGCTTGCGCCTCTTCCATGCGGTCCTCCCAAGGAACTTTTAGTTCCAGTAAGAAGATCTTCTTAGATAATGCTGACATCAGCACCACATCTGGTCTTAAAGAGGTTGGTGTTACAAAATCTAGGAAATTGAGCTGCCTACACTAGTCAATCCGCAGCTTCCAGTCTAGTGCTGATGAGGGTAAGCTGGCTGTTGGTTTTGGCTGCTATCGTAACTGCTCTCCGGCCTTTACAAACGCAATTCTTCTCTTGCTGCGGACATGTTTATTCTTGGCCACTGCGGTGGAAATGGCCTCTGTCATAGACTTCAGGACCTGGTCATGTCGTCAGTGACAGCAGACCTCTCCAAGGGCTGACAGGCAGATGCTCATAATGTGGTCCAGAGTCCCTCTTAAGGGGCAGCGTGGACAAGTTGGAATGTCACTCTTGCCCCAGGCATGCAGGTTTGCTGGGCTGGAGAGCACATCATAGACAGGCTGGATCATGAACTTAACACATTGTGACTCTGCTGGCGCAGGCTTACCATGCTACTGATCCTCACCTCTTCTAAGCCTGAACGGACTTCCTCCAGGACCAGATGGCATCTGGCCTTGCCACAGGCCTCGGCATACCGAGGCTGCGGTATGACTCCCATCCCTGCTCGCCCCCTGCCAACGTGTCCACAAGCACTATGTGTCTCAGCCTGCACTCCATCCTTTCCAGCCCCTTTTGCACTCTCCACTTCCTTCACGTCAATACCCGCTGATGCCACACTAGAGTCTCTGGAGCCTCGGTAAACCAGTGCCTCTCTTATGGAGAGACCCTGAACTATCCTCCAGGCTGCTGATGGGAAACTGAAGCTCATTGCTCCTCCCATGAAGCGCTGCAATGGTGAGGCCCATTTTAAAGCATGGTTCATTTTCATAAGGGAGTGGCCATAACACATGAAATTAGAGTAAATGAGAGACATTGGTGAAAAAAAAATATTGTGAATAATTGTGAATAAGGTGCATGTCACACATAATATTTCATGGACAGTTTAATATGGTGAATTCCATTCCAAGGTCTGTTATTTCACACCAACAATCATTTAAAACAAAGAACAAATGGTGACCTGGGTGCTGCGAGTCATCTTGACTGGGGAAGTTTAATATTAAATATTACAAATATGCCTGATTAATTGCATATATATTTCATTTCAAAATGTTGAAACTAAATAGCATGTTTGTTACTTTTTTTACATATGAGTGGCTTTCCTTAAAGAGAAAAACACTAATGCATCACATAGCAGCAAAAGGTACCTGATCAACTGCACTGCTTTAATATCAGGAGGTTCAGTAAGATTTACTTTGTTTTCATTTGTACTCTGTTTGTCTGTCGCTGGCTTCGATGACCTGCTGCTGTCTGTTCTAATATGAATTAAAGACGATATACTGTAAAGACGTAAATCATGGCTCCCTACCAGTGTAGTGAAGTAAGACTCAATTAACCCCAATGACTCTACCCAATACAAACAAGACAAATTCATTATACAACATCCATATCAGAACAGCCCTTAAATGGACTAGGATGTGATCTTTCTGCTTTGATTTATACCTGAATATTTGTCAGGCCAGGCAAATCATTACTGATACAAGAGCATAAAACATTTATATCCAAGCTGACAGACTGTTGATGTGGATTAGTTGCAATATCAGTTGTTCTAAGCCTGTAGTGTGTTAGGAAGCAGACGAATATGTTTTGAGGTTTTAGTAATTAAATCAAGCAAGTGATTAGCTAATAAATACATAAACAACTCTAAATATAGCCATTACTAAAACATACACATACAAACAGTATTGACCAAATATAACCATATTGGCCACAGGGTTAAATAGTTACGAATTGTTGTATTGATCCAACACATTTGAGTTTCTTGACCAGTGTGATGCCCCACTCTATTTGTGGGTTCGATCCCAGGGGATTCCAAATACCTAAGTATAAATGTGTAGGATAACGCAATAATGCAAAAATGCATAAATTTAAATGTCTATGCCGTTTTTTACTCTTGCTCTTCCTGTTTGTCTGTCTAAAGTCTGTCATGAAAACTGTTTATTAAATCAATTAAATAACGCGTATTTGAAATAAATGAAAATCAGAAATGTTTGGATTAGGTGTGTGGTGAGGGCAAGGAAGTAAAAAATACCAACATACATTAGGCGTCTATTATTTTCACTCTGAGGTAAGTCACCATGAGAATACTTCAAAAAGTGTTTCTGTGAGATGTGTGAATGTGGACAGAGCAGGAGTACTGTAGCAGGATGACTGCAGTCAATTACTCAAGAGATGTTTATTAAGGGTTTCAATTGAATTTCAGATGCTGCTGGTGAGTCTGGACAGGGAGAAGATGCACAGGCTGACAGTACTGGTACTCGGGGAGTGGTGAGGTGGAGAAGCAACATTTGGGCTTCAATCAGAAAGATTGCCGTTGAGAGATTAGATATTTCTGAGTAAAGCTGATGAGACTGTGTGGATGAGTGGGACATCCGGTTTCCACCTATGAGTGTGGTTTAGGCTGTTGTAAAGCGTAACACTGAGACATTTGTAGCACAGAGAAAGTTCTTAAGTTCTTAGTTCTTAAACATATCATACAAAAATATTACCTTAGAGCAACCTCACTTCACTAATCTTTGGCTAGTGTTTGGTTGTTTAATGGCAGTGAACTTTATCTGATATTTTGTGTATTGGTGACGAAACAAAGCTGTTGTAATGTTGTAAAGAAGGTGGAAAGACTTGTGTTTAAAGCAACTACAATGATTAAATAAAACAACAATGATCTGTTTTCAATGAAAGGCAAGGTTCCTGAATAGACACAAACCAGACAGACTTTAAAGGAAATGTGGATTAATGCGGAGGATTTAAGCCCCTTCTACAAACTTTTGCCTTTGAGTGGGGGAAGAATACTGGCAACTTTTAAAAACAGGTGGAAATATTGACTGATCCCTGCCAAATTTTGTATTGGATTTAGGTCTTTAAATACATTCCCACCACATGAACAGCTTCAGGGTTAGGGTTACAACAACCCGCTTTTGGTTAAAGGATCATATGTCATGAATTCGTGTTGTTCTGTGTCTTTGGTGTGTTATAAGTTGTTCATGCATGTATTAGACACGTGAAATTGCTCAAAATTAATAGGTGGGAACAAAAGATGCATTCTATGTAAAAGCAAAAATGCCTAAAAAGCCTCGTGTAACCACACCTCCTCAAATCTACATCAGTTGATGGTCTGATTTGACTAAGACCGCCCAAATGTAAACTCAAGTAAGGTGGTGTACCTCTCAGAACAATTGAAGAGGAACCTGATGTTCCAAATATGGTCAGACGCGTTACATTTCCCTCACATGCTTGCAGTATTCCACCAATCACTACACACTGGTGAACTGACCAATCAGAGCACACCTCACTTTATAGAGTCATGAGCTTTGAAAAAAATCTGTCCGTTACAGAGAGGCGGAGCAAAGAGGAGATACAAACATGCACAGTATGTGGCAATACAGTTCTGAACCTCAAATCCAGTTTACACATTACAATGCATCTAAAACAAACCAGAATATTCCTTTTAGCTGTGTCATATCACCCCTTTAAAGTAGAATTCAGGAAGAATTAGAGATATTCACTCATTATTATTCTTATCTTATTTTAAATCACGAGCACACAATTCATCATTGCATAATCCCTGCATAACTGTTGATTCAATATAAGTTTGTGTTGTTTACATAATGCACGTAAACAGCGCCAACAAAACATAGACATTTGACTCTAGTTTCACTTCCTGCGTGCGGTTCATGTCCAGCATCTTTCAGCACATGAACCGCTGCATCTATCGGTCTCAAACCATCTCCAAATCCAGCGTTATATCCACCATTTATATAACTTTCATCACGGAAATAAAGTGAACAAACAAACACAGAACTTCGTGAAAAGAGTGCTTTCTCTCTTGCGGGTTGACTTGTGGGCGTGCTTTTCAAGGAGAATTGTCCAATAAGAGAGTAAGAAAAGGTGAATGTTCGTAAGTGAATGTTCAAAAAAACTTTTAGAATCCTATACGAACGCTGGGGGAGTGTATCAGGCACAGATATACTATATCACATCTCCAACTTGTTTTTTGACTAGTTGACCATGTTAAGCAAGAGATGCCAGCACGTTTAACAGTGTAAAGATGTCAGAATGCATGAAACATGGTTGAACCACCCCTTTAAGATCTTTCAGATCCGGCACTTTCAAGTTTGGTTCCAGTGTAACATCTCATGCGCTACTAAAAGATCGTCATGCTGACCTGTAATCTACATATGTTTAAGCCTAATAATGATCTTGCAAGTTTACCACTGTCAATGGCTTAGATGGGTTCATAGGAGATAGTTATTTGTTACAATTTTGTGCGACGGATAATATGTCAGGAAGGAAGCCAAGAAGGAGAACCCAGGGGCAGGCAGCAGGAAAAAAACACTCAAGCTTAAATCACAAAATAAAGACCCACGATGGGGAAAAAGGATCACAGGACACTAACAAATGCAAAACAAAGACTTTCCACGAGGGGTAAAACAATAGAGACCAGGAATAACTAAACTTAAACTTCACAGGAGTTTGACTGGACAAGGAATGCAGGAACCGGGACACAAGGTAAGTATATCAACATAGCAAAACAAAACAGCAAGGGACAGCAGACACAAGGGCATTAAATAGAGGAGCTAACAAGGAATAATTACACTAGGCAGGTGGAAGGGATAGTTACAGGCAGGAAGCTAGACGAGGGGGCGGGATCAAGACACGACAGCACAAAGGACGATCATGACATAATAACTTATATAATTTTCTGTTTGTGTGCACTATATTAAATATGCATTAAATAATAAGACAATTCTTATATTACTCAAGCGGTTCTAATAGAGTTAACCTTTAAATGTATATAATAATTATTAAATATGTAAATTAAATTGAGTAATATAATATTCATGTACATATGAATACAAACCATAAAGTACACATTTATAATGCAGTCATGTTTAAATGTTTTTTTTAAATGTCCATATTACAAAAAATTACCAGTATTGTTCTATTATTGTATAGCAGATGTTTTACTCTTTCTCGCATGTATTTTAATTTCCTGCGTCAATGCTTTGTTGGTTTCATTGTTTATTCTGTTTTTGGTTCGTTTGTAATGTAATTTAATAATTAGATGCTCAGAGTTGGTCCAAAGGTGCTCAAATGTTCAGTCAACCCTCAATTTACAAATGAAGTATTGTCTCACAATTGAAATCTACATTGTATAAGGACAGTGTGTGGGGGTGCACAGAATAAGATCTGGTTATTGATTAAACATTTTTTGGCATTTTTGTGCATCTCAGCAGGTTTTGGACAGGTTTCGGGCTGGAAACCATCATGTCATGTAATCTCTAACAACAATAAAGTGTAGAAAACTCAGAAGTGAAAAGTACATGAGGATTGTTCAGATGACTGCACGCGAGCCAATGCTACAGAAAGCCATTGATTAACATACAGCCTGTTGTATGTCAGGTACAAACACTTGAGTCACAGCTGACCCGACTGAAGTGCAGCCAATGAGAGAGAGAGGGGGAGAGAGAGAGAGAGACAGAGATAGATAGAGGACATCTGTGTGTGTCAGCAGTTATAGTCTGTATTCCAATCGAGATAAATCCACCTCTGAAGGGCACTTTGGAGTGAGAACAATCATTTCTGCCACATTAAAGGTACATTCCAAATGTACCAATGATGCCTGCTTAATTGGATCAGCCAAATAACAGTTCCAAGGGAAAGTTTTTGGTCCCTTGGATACTTTTTTCCTTCAAAGCTCTCACTTAAGAGAGTAAAGCCTTCAGAAGG
Organism: Triplophysa dalaica; assembly: GCF_015846415.1. Lineage (NCBI taxonomy): Eukaryota > Metazoa > Chordata > Actinopteri > Cypriniformes > Nemacheilidae > Triplophysa > Triplophysa dalaica. The sequence continues at coordinate 375,060 of NC_079553.1, forward strand.
ATTAGGGCATAAGGGCATACATGTAAGAATGAAATTTAGAAAACACTGTCTGTGCTGTTTGTGTGCGTCTGTTCTGTCTGTGCTGGATGTATTCGCTTCAGTAAGCTGTGCGATTAATTAGTTTTGTCTTGTTGAACAGTTTTTTTCTCTGTGCTTCTCCTCACAAAGTTTTCAATGTAGAAAGATTGTTTAGTGCGACTCGGCTCAACCTTCTCCCCCTTTTTAGGCATTTCTTCCAATTACTTGTTAATATAACATGTGTTGCAGTTATTTGATGTTTAGGAGTCTGCAGATGTCAGTGCTGTCTATATGTGACATATTAAAATATGTATTTTAAAAAATTCATGAATATGTTACCTAAACTATTTAGAATGCATGTAAAAGTGGTTGATGCCATTATTATATTGATTGTTTATTAGAGTGTTAAAGTGTATTTTTTTTCGGATATGGATGAGTCTCTCGGCTATTGAGAGAATAATAAGGGTTTATATTATAATAAGGATTGTTATAATGGGAAGAATTTATTAGAACATTGCGTTTGTAAAATGAAACTTGTAATATTTCTCATGTTTGTGCAATGTTGTCTAAGTTTAAGTTCCTTATTCAAATGAAGAACTATCATCAATATCAAAGTGAGATCCACCGATGAGAGAAGAGGCTCTTACCATGTCAACAGAAAATGCAGCAAAATACTAATTTCAAACACAGCAAAAGACAAATAGTACTGCTTTCAGTCAAGATAGACTTCTGATGCTGCCTATCCATTAAGTACACTTCTTAAGTTTTCTCCCTTGCACAAATCAAGTGAAAACTTTCCATTCTTGTCTGTGTGAGCACACTGAAGCTGGGGGCACAATTATGCAGCTGTTTCTTGTAACTACTTAGATGGAACTGACGCTACAGCTAGTGCGAGAAACAGAGAATTCAAATGAAGCTTCCCTCAAGAGCTCAGTAAAGTCTTTGTTTCCCTCAGTAAAGGCTGTTCCCATTGCTCTCGCTGTCAGCGGCGACAGAAGCGCACTGTGAAACTTCACCAGTTTGGTGGTTGAATTCCCCGGGCGAGTGTCATTAGGAAATCTCTGTAACTCTCTCCGGCACTAATTAGCATGTGGCTCGACGTGGCATTTGGATCCCCCTGTTTCAACCTGGACTCACGAGCCTCCCGTTTCAAAGACCTATGCAGATGTTTGGAGCCCTCCCTCGATTCACAAAATCACTCAGTATTCATTTTGTTCCACACTAGACCAGAGTGATGGCAAACAACTACTTTTCAGTTTCAAAGGAAATCATTTTAGCATTAAGGTACATATATGATGCGTTTCTAGAAAGTTGGTCACCCTTATGAAAATGACCCCAGATGCTTTTTGGTGAATTGATGGTCAACAAAGATATTAATATTGAAATGAATGAGGCCGTCCAACACTCAATATGGCCGTCTTAGTGAAGCTTTGTGAATGCATAATATCTAAAGCAACATGAAAATAATGTATTTTATGTGCATTTTGAGGGGGGCATGGTGGCTTAGTGATTAGCACGTTCGCCTCACACTTCCAGGGTTGGGGGTTCGATTCCCGCTTACGACTTGTGTGTGTGGAGTTTGCATGTTCTCCCCGTGCCTCGGGGGTTTCCTCCGGGTACTCCGGTTTCCTCCCCTGGTCCAAAGACATGCATGGTAGGTTGATTGGTATCTCTGGAAAAATTGTCCGTAGGGTGTGAGTGCGTGAGTGTGTGTGCCCTGCGATGGGTTGGCACTCCATCCAGGGTGTATCCTGCCTTGATGCCCGATGACTCCTGAGATAGGCACAGGCTCCCCGTGACCCGAGGTAGTTCGGATAAGCGGTAGAAAATGGAATGGAATGGAATGTGCATTTTGATCATAGAAAACAAACATTATGACAAGGTTTCTGTCATTTTTAAATATGTTATTTAATTGGCATTTAAGCCTGCAATTGTAGATATTTAAGGAATTCCTAATAAATGCCTGGAGGTCCTTTGCAAAGAAGGGAGCCGAGTGACATTACTTCCCTAAATGGACTTTGTTGTCATTGATGGTTTTTGATGGTGCTTGAGGAATTTGATTGACATCTGTGTTATAGTTAAAGGGCCGCAATCCCAGATAAGACACTTTTAAACTTTTATCTACAAGAAATTAAGTCTCCAGCATGTGTTCAGCAACACCCTGTAAATCCATCTATTCTTCTTTAAACCACAACAGTGAAACAAAACAGGTTGTTGGCGATCCCCTATCAATGTGATGTCACATTGTTTACATCCGCCCATGACTGCTCACAGACTCCGCCTTATGAGCGTGTAGTTCCACATTTTTTTGTTTGTTTATTTAGCCTAGTTGTGCAAGCACTGTGGAGCTTATAGAGTTGCAGCACTGGTGTCAGAGGAGAACTGGTTCCTCCGGCTGGGTCTGGGTTCTCCTGAGGTTTTTTGGCTCCCTCGCCACTGTTTGCACACTGGCTGCACTCATTTTTCTTCTGACATCATACTTGTTAATGCTATTTCAACCCCATATAGGAATTGATAGTCTGTTTAATAGATTACCTGTGTTTCTCTTCCTTTATCTTATGTCTCTATCTGTCTTTCTCTGTGTGTGTGTGCAATGCGTGTATGTAATTTATTGTATTGCTTATAGTTAACATGTTTTCATGTACAGCTGCTTTGTAACATTGAAAAATGTAAAGAAAAGTTGAGTAGAGTAGGTAATGAGCGGTTATTTTTGCTCATTCCTGATCTGGAGTTTGTGTTTTCACACAGCCATGACAGTGCGCACACACAGACATCTCATTTTCTTTGTTACTAGTGTTTATAACAATAATTAAACATGAATGAATACCACAAGGTATGTAAAAACAAAGGCCTTGTTTTTGTTTTCTGAATAATTAATCTATTGTTAAGGTAAAGGAATGGAATTAACTTGTTTGTGACAGTACTTAGCATGTGTTCTAAAGCTGTTTATCAATCAATAAAAACAAAGAAAGGAATATTGAAATAACCTGTACTGTATATTGCCAAGCCAAAGTGAAACTGCAAGCTCAGACAAAAATACGATTCTGCAAATGATGCCACTGAGAGGGAACAAGGAGTTTATTAAAATGATGATTATTGCTTCTCTTTGAAATAACATTTGTGATGAACGATCAAAATGAAAAAACTTAAAAAGTAGGAAGGGTCATGTTTTGTTTTCACAGCAGCTTGTTGAAATGAATTCAGGAACACAGTGTACTGTAATGCTCTTAAAATAGTTTTTCCTGAATCACACTTGCATCTTATGGCGCGTGTAAAAGCTGGAATATGTTTATGCACAGTTAAAGCAGTATTCAAGAGTGTATAGTGCCAGTGCTCTGTTTGTGTGTCTGCTAAATGAAGCACGTTTTCTCCAACTGTGTCTGCTCTACAGCTATAAACTCTCAACACATATTCTTATATTCACTAAGATGTTTGGAGAGTAAATGTTATAGGTAGAGAGGATTCATTTTATTTTTCACACACAATTTTGTGTCAATATGATGTAAAAGTGTATTGTGTGATAAACAAAATGGCTTTGCATGCAAAGATCAGCATTAAGCATGTCAACGTCACTGCATCATTTTTTGCTCCAGCAGCACTGCTACAGAGTCGACCTACTAGAGAAGTTACTGTAGGAAATGAGGTGTGTGACATATCCTAAAAATGCATAGAAAGCTTTCTTTAAATGTTGCTAACTAAACAAAAAAAGACAATTAGCGTGCTGAAATAAGCTTACTCAGCAAACATCTTAGTTTCGCTCCATCTGAGCACTGACTGCTGGATTTTTACATTCAGAATGAAAACTAAATGATTGACATGCTATTCATTCATTGATATTGTATTTTATTGTCTTGTCCAAATGTACCACACCGAGCATGACCATTTCATGCAGTGTGAATGAGACAAAAGGCTTGTGGTGTGTAAGAGACACAGTGGCAACACGCCCACCCTTCAATCCCTCTCTCCCTCACTGCCACGAAAAGAGCATTTATTATTGATCAGACCTCCTGTGGAGTGACACTTGAGGAACTGTATGAAGTTTCGCCTCTGTGTCCTCCCTTGTTAAACTTTAATGTGAACCGTCGGAGAGTCTGGATGCAGTGCATGCTCAGAAAGTCAAGTAAACGTGCCACTGAAAGATGCCAAACACTGCACAGCCATGTGCTGGAGGATTGAGGTAAGACGCTTATGACCCATAGCACCTTCAGTCCCATCTCTGAGGGGGAGAAGGTTTTACCTGATGCTTCTGAAGCTCGCCCACCTTTCTCTTTGCCAACTAAATCCTTCTGATTCCCTGTGAGCACGTCCACTGGCCGCTGCCCTCCACTGAGCTGTCCAGGGTTCTGCTCCAAAGCTTGGTCACGCTCCTGCAGTGGATTATGGGTAACCTGTGCAATGGCACAATCATTTTGTTAATGTGTCACACAATACGTCGGCCCCTAAATGTGCACAGCTCGAAATTGTTGCGTGTTTCCATTAGCATAACGTGCCTCACGAGGGGCATGAAAACGCTGGTGCATGCTAGCCTGCAGATAACGTGTGCTATACAAGGCCTGCCAGCCCCCCTGAGCATTGTTATTATCATCAGAGACGACCTGGCCCCTGGCAGACAAGCACACAATGAAATCCCACAACAGAAAATACTGATGCTTACTGACAGATGAGGGCATTTCGAAAGAATGGACTTCTAGGACAGAAATCTTCTATTTTATACCTTTTCTTGTACAACTGCATTTAAAACATTGATCTAGTTTATACAGTCACTACATTGGTTAGTCAGTCTACAACTGACTACCCAACACAGTGACAACACAGTGTTGCGTCATTGCACACAAATTGTGTAGGGCATCATTCTGTACAGTTGGAAAAGAAACATGCAATTGGCACGGAGCAAATTTACTAACCTAGAATAACACGTTGAAATAAAGCTTATGGATGGGATTTAAGGAGTAACTCTTTTCAAACGTTACAATAGACATAGCTGGATGGACCATTTAAGGATCCACACCTTTGCTCTAACAGTGCTTAGCATATTTCTAACCGTGCGTCAGGATGTAAGTCTAGTGATTATTGTGTATTATTTTATACCCATACTGTATGTGTGTATGTGCTCATGTATTGTAACCATCTCAGTTGTAATCCTACGTTTGTTCTATTAGTGAATCCTTTCGGTAGAATCTGCACAGTAGTGTTGATTTGATGTTTCAAATCCAAACCTAACCTAACCTGTAAAACAATAGAGTCAGCTCTATGTAAGCAAGTTTATTTTGGCCATTGGTAGGCAATAAAAAAGAAAGTTTTGCTGTTACCATTAACATGTCCTTAATCATTTTCTGCCTTTCTAGATTCAATCCTTACACATAATAGTATTAAACCCAACACCAGTGTCGTATCTGCCAGCGAAACACCAATAAAATTGCTTTTAACCCAGTTCCAATTGCAGCTGACATTTTGTGAGACTTCAGAGTGCACATCATCGTAATATGATCTGAAATGATATTTAAAGTTATTACTTGTGGAAAGCCCCTGATGAGTTTTCCCAAGACTCAATTAAAATTAAAAGTTATTTCTCAAAGTTTATCAAAGGTCTCATGGATTTCATAATTGGGTTTAATTTAGGTAAAAACTTTGTCTCAAATGTTTATTAAAATTCCAGTGGAGACATTTGTCAACATTCACTAACAATAGACACCATAAATAAAGCTGTAATAATAAAATAAAATTATATTGTAACGGTATGCAGAACTCAGGACAACAGGGTTAAGAGCCAGACAGGTATTTATTGACAGAAGTGTAATCAAACAACAGCAGGAGAGTATCTATAGGGACTTCTGAAGGCTGGTAGCCAAGGACACAATGGAATGGTTTGAGGTTGCTGGCTAGCTGCTGGAGGGACTTCCATGCTGACTCAGCCCACGCAAGAAAATGGTTCAACGAGTTCAGGTGGTTACGGCAGAAGGAACAGAAATAGCGGCCTATCTGCTGGATATTCCTGTCAGTTTGGCCATTGCTCTGTGAAAGGTATCCAGAAGATAGGCTGATGGTCACACCCATATGAAAGAAGGCTCTCTATGAATTTAGGTCCTCTGTCGGAAAATATATCTTTAGGAATGACAAAATTTCAAAAGACATGATTGAACAGTACCTCAGCGGTTTCCATTACGGTGGGTGGACCATTTAACAGCACCAGGCGGCTTAGGAGAACCGGTCTGTGGCGACGAAGATGCAGGTGTAATCTCTCACTTACCTGCTGATATCTTCCGCCATTTCCGGTCACAAGAAGCGTTCTTCAAGCAGTGAGAGGGTTTGGATGACCAATAGATGAAAGGAATCATTTGACTTGACTTGGTTCATCAGGAATGAGGTCAATGGCACAGTCCCACGGTCGGTGAGGTTTATGTTTTGCTGCTCTCTGGGGGAAGAAGACGTCTCTGAAGGGGGCATATTCTTCTGGGATGTCCAAGCAGAGTTTTCTGGAGGACTTTCAAAGGAGGTGGACTGGACATGTATTGTAGGGCTGGACTGGATGGATTATGGAATGTTTATGAAACACAGAGGGAAACAGTTTCCAGACCACTTCAAGACTTCCCTGTACTTCAGGAGAGAACTGGGTCGAGGGCGCTCTCTGTACTATATCTGCGGTGGATTCCGCCAGAACAAGCAGGTAGATGTCTTGAACGTGGAGTTGTCCAACCTGTAGTCAAATAGGCCCCTCGAAGTAGCGAACACATCCTTGGCCGAGCGGTGTGACTGCAGCTCTACAGACTTCATTGATCTTCAGTTCATCTTCAGCTCTTCAGTTCCTTCTGACAATTTCTGGCAAGCGCTGAGGACATCAGGGGCCATGTTGTTTATTGTGAGTCAATGGCCATTTTGTTGTGTGAAGATGATGTTGTTGTTGCCAAACCCTCAGGTTATTTATTCATTTATGTCAGCAGATTTAGTGGTCTGTTTACTTGTTTTATTTTGCTCAATTGCTTGCCAGAAATGCCTTGAGTTTTTGTTTGGATCGTGACTTTGATAAATGTGCTAATATGCAGCAAACTGTACTGCAGGAATTCCCATTTGTTCTGCGATTTTGACACGGTCATCCTTTTTTTAACTTCATTTTGTGATCATTCTGAATTTTTAGAAGAATAATGGACACCAATCAAACAGTGAGACGTACATAGAGATTATGAAGACTTCTACAGCCAAAACACTTTTAAATTGTGAATTAATTTTCATAAATGTCTGCCTGTTTATGCACATTTTTTTAAACATAACATCTATTTTAGATCTATGCATGTCTGCAATAAGCTTGATCAACGAGATTGACGATTATTTCAACAGTCAAACATCATTTCATGATAACATGATCTCATGAAGAGTATATTGACTGTTTAATGTTGTTAGTGGACAAATGTGTGAAAAAGGGGTTTTCATGTCAGCATGAAATGGAATTAGTGATTGTCGTCTTTTCCATAATGTGAAATATATCTGAGTGAAGCAGATACTAAAAGTTTCAAGCATGAATTGATTCAGTCCATCGAGGACTGACTGGATTGTTAAACTGGTCGCTGCTAACAAAATGGAGGCAGATTTGAATAGCAGTTTGCAGTCAGACAGTCATTTCTCATGACAGGAAGTGAAGTCGTTTTGAGGGGGGGTTCATGTTTTTGATTAAAGATTATGAGTGCGCATGAGTAAAAAAATGCTTGTTGTCTTGTGCTCAACTGTAAGTGTGAATCACATGCATTTCATATACGGAGAACATGTAAAGCCTGGATATATGTTTGGTGTTGATTTAAGGGGCAGTGATGTCAAAACGTTGTAAAATACCACAGCACCAAATGGGCCCTATATACAGTACTAACATGTTCTATACTACACAATATATTTAGGAGTTTTATTTAGTTAATAAAACACACACATATACATTGTGTGAAGAGGTTTAGGAAATTTACTTTTTTACAATTGTAGCATATTTCTTTGTTAGCATGCTGCTTTATGCAGTTGGATTTGTGTGCAGTATGAACATTTTCTTCAAGTCAAAAGTACCCTATGGCACAGCAGTTCCAAACAGAGACAAACAGAGGAATGGTTTTGGCACATCCTGTCGAGCAGCAATGCCTTGTTTCACTTGAATAATTCTCCACCTCATTCTCTACATTAGCCTCGACTCTCCTCTCGTAGCAGGGCTGGGGTTATTTGTCAGTCTGATTTACATATCTGTGCACGTGGGACACAATCTGACAAACATAAAGAGCGTGGATCAGCCAAACGTTTAGCTTGCGGTTGGATGCTATATGCAGAGCTGGGTAACTGGGATCCCCGCGTGATGTGATCTGGACATCTTCTGGATCAGTGCACACACACAGCCCCGTGTTCCACCCAAACGTCTCTTCACTGGCCCTGACTGCAGGGGAACGCATGCATGTGTGCTCCCGGCCCCCCGCTGAGGAAAACCACAATCCTTACAAATCTGGAGGCTTTATGCACACAGCCATATTACCACGCTCACTCAGACACATTTGCATGATGTTACACAATGCTTACATGCCTTGCATTAAGTTAAAATCACTTTGTGTTTGCTAGATATAGGTGCATATTTGACACACATCCAACATATCTTCGCAGACACTGAACCTCTGATCACTCCAAATGCTGGCTGTGAAGCCATGATTCCCATGAGACAACAGAAATCCACCAGCGTGACCCTTTGAAAGCACATGCTGATGTTGTGTTGTCCACATAACGGAGGGTCACGTTTCTCACAATAAAAGATGGAAAACAGCTGAAAAGATTAGGGTTCAGAAATTCCCTTTGACGCTAACAGATCGCGAGGTGCTTCATGGGTTCAGATGTGCAAGGTCAAATCTTCAGAAGCGTACGGGGCTGTGATTCATTCTCACATCCCCAAGAGAAGCAGCATTAATCTATAGCACGCTGCATGACATCCTGACAGCATCGTCCCCTCTGAACAGATGTTTCGGGTCAAATGGACCAGTTGTGATGAAAGTTCAAAAGACAAGTTTGACTGATTTCAGTGGATGATAATGACGAAAATGGAACAAGAAGTTCAGTTTAGCTGTATTACAATGGCATCTGATCGTTGACTTCATCACTCTAGCTGGTGTCAAAGACATTAAGTCTGGTGTCTACCTTTAGTCTACTTGTACACTCACTTACATGTATTGGCTGTAAGTGGAAGATGGCATCAGAAAGAATAGAATTTTCATATTACATGAGAAAAAGTATTACCCCTGAGGTTTGTTTACAATATTATTATTTAAAAAAAACACAAAATTAAGAAATGTATGACCCTTTCCACACTGTTTAAAATGTAAAACTCTTTATTTGATTTCTATGTATGACAGCCTACAGTAGAGCATTCAGAAGTGTGTTTAAAGACGAATGTGCCACAAAACCTGTCTATTTTACTACAGTTGACCTAAAGTAAATACTGCAGTATACTGAATTATGGGCGTTGTATTATAAGCATTTTCTTACATAATGTTTTAGATCAGTACTCTTTGTACATGCTTATGGTTCCGTTGAGAAAACACATGTGGTTACAAAGCTTGAAACAGTTAACAGAAACTGATAACTAAAAGATGGAAAGGTGGATGAAAGGGTTTGTGTGAGCAGGAGAAAACTGTAAATGCAAACTACACAGTTAGAACAAACATTCACTAAACCAAAACTGAAATGATACTTTACATTTACTTTTAATTACTTAACAGATGCTGAGATGATTAGAAGTGTCTTGAGGAGAGCAATAGAAGCCATGAACAAGAAACAGCAATAATGTGTAAGTGCTGTGACTTGTCCCAATTAGTCTACGTTCATTTTTGATTGTTCAATGAGCGTCTCAACTGGTGCAGATTCGCAAAACTGGTTTATGAATGTGTCCTAATGAGCTGAAGTGAAACTGGCCACATGTCACCGTATGATGAATGAGAATTGAGAATGAAAAGGGATTTGCTGAATGGCAAACCTAATGGGGGTATTTATTTGTTTCCACGCTCATCTAAAGTGTGTTGTGTATGATGAGGGGTTTTTATGGGTCATTTATAGGGAGGAATATAAAGCACATGACCCTGGCAGTGAAAGGACTCACGGCGGTTTGAGGGAGATCACTCAACCCTGTACTGTTGAGTTTAATGTTTCTCTTTATTCTCCTCGCTCCTGCTATATATCTTCAGTCTCTTCCAAAGCCGTTTCTCCACCATTACACTGACAGATTTACTCTGCTGTTTTAATTCAATCTATTGGACAGCACACTTGATATATTCCAGAAGGGGGACAAAGGTTTGCATATCTTCAAGTTGTTCTATTAGGCTAGAAAACAATTAAACAAATAACCTTTGAACACAGCTTTTCTTTCATTAAATTAAGTGGGCTATATCTTAAAAAAATCATTTTCTTAATCAGTAAATACTCCCCACCACTTAATCCTCGAAAAGAAAAACTATTTACCAACTCGACTAACATCTTACTTTCCTATTATTTTTCTTCAGTACATTTTTTAAAGATGTTTTATTTGTTTTAGACAAAATAATGATGGAAGCAATCATGTGTTCGCTGAAAGTGAGAGATCTGTCTGTGATATTAGTGCTGGATATCTCCAGTCTTTAAGTTGTTAAGATGTTTCTCTTTAAGATTCACATGCATTTGTTACAATATGCTTTCACAAAAAAGTCTGGAAATATGTAGGATTTTTTCCATATATAAACACAACTGTTCATATTGAACTGGACATCTAAATCCAATCTAGATGGTAGACCTTGCAGATGATATATTTTAGAAAAGAAATGTCAAAGGTCGTCTTAAATTACAGAGGTGCTCCATCGGCCTTTCACACTCCTAACAAATGTTATTTTGGAATCTCCCTCTGAGGTGCAGAGCTGCTGAGATGTGATGAGACTGAACTAAAGCTGATACGAGACTATGGGCTGTCCCCGACAGAAGAAAGAGAGAGCGAAATGAGAGAAAACAGGTACATCTCCCCTGGTCTATAATGGCAAGATTACTGTTTGCTCTGGGGCCGTCTCCTGCTCTCCACTCCACCTATACTTCACTTCTAATCTCCCAGACCCCAGCTGTCTGCCAATTGATTTTAAGATTCTCTAAATCAATTACTCCTCTGTCCAAGGTCTGAGTGCCAGCAAATCTACTGCTCCACACGCGCACGCACACATGCAGTATTACATACACACACATATACACGGAAAAGGTAAATGAGAGAGTCTATCTGCAGCGGTCCCGGGCTTCTGACAGCGACGGATGATGAAAAACAAGTTTCATCTGACACACTCTGTCCTGAGTGTCTCTGCCTGTCTGTCTTTTCTTACATGTCTCACCCAGTCCAGTGCACACATGTCTGGTCATTATCCAGGGTTAGACTGCGTCACCTCTTATCAACTCCAGTCTGTCTCAGAAACCTTTAGATGGGATAGATAAGAAGGGACGAGTCCACAGCAAAATGCGGTAGACTTAAACCTACATTTTGAAATTGTGACCACTTTTTTTATTGTTTGTCTTTCATATTTACATAATGGCTGTCTATGAAGGGTGTTTTTTAACACTGCTGGCAAAGACACCTTCATAATGGATGGCTCATTATATATTTATTATAGTTCTTCTCTTTTTCCCTTTGGAAAAGTGGAAAGTTACGATAATACAATGACAACAACACAATACAGTAATATACAAAGAATCTGTAGATAAATATAACTTTATACTGAATTCTGTAGATTGGTTAAACTACTGTATGACGTTATCTATATCACTTGTAATACTTCGTCTGGAGTGACCACAGACAGATATTCAGCAGTTACCTATTCGGTCAGATAGTCAATCGGTCAGTCTGCATGTCAGCTCATTCACTTTGGCATTTCAATTATCTGAGATAAAGAAAAATCGATCTACCACAATTCATTATGTGATAGTTAAGAGCAACATATTTAATTACAGATAACCATAGAACTGGGCTTTAGAAATACTCTTACACTCATTACCTGACCGTAAATGCTTACAGAATGGGCTAGAAGACTAAATAATAGCATTATAAAACCTCTGCAAAGGGGAAAAAGAGTTCATTGCTTCTACCTGGCACTTGGCATGGGCGCCTTACTTTCGTTAGAAGCAGCTGAAGGGGATTCATGAGAATAGACTTTACTCTAGCCTCTGATACATTTAAAATGACACTGTAATCTTAAAGGTGATGACACTGGGCTGATGTGTCATCCTGGTTCCTGAAAAGCACTGTAGCTGCTGAATTTTGGAGCGAATTTATTTGAAGAGCCTTCATATTATTTTAATGTCTTTTATTTAGATGTATGGTCAAGGACAGTATGAGGGGATCCAGTCTTTGTCATTTCTGGAAGTGTCTTGACCCCCCCCCAGGGTTGTGTAGTGTGTGAGCACAGACATTGAAGAGGCCTCAGACCTGACTCTGGGATGTCGACTCAAGGACACTTGAGCCCATAGTGGCGTGGATGTCCAGGCTATAGAATTTTTACAAATGTGTGCAGAGAGGACCAGCCCGCCGCGTCACTCACTAGCTGTAAGGGGGCACCTCTTGCAACCCCCCTGGTTGAATGAGCACTAACTCCTAGAGGCAAAGCTTGACCACGCGCCTCGTAAGCCAAGGCACCCAATGTGACAGTTTGTCTAGTGGTGGCTGCCCGCATAGCATGTGAAAAGCTGCTCCGACTTCATCACTGGCTGGTGCGGTGCACATAGTTCTGAAGAGCACGTACTGGACACAGTAAGTAAAGTCTCTCCTGCTCTGATGTCATGAACGGCAGAAGGCCTCAAGAACCACCGGATGCACGATGTAGATTAGCTGCTTCTTTGAGTCAATGGTAGTCGAATAAATCGATGAACGCAAAAAGACATGGGATGAATAAGGTTAATAAGAGTTAACTCGTCATGGAGGTCACCAAAAAAGGGGAGAGGGTGTCACTGATGCCCCTCCCCCTGGCCACCTGACCGAAATCTGTCATCTAGTCTTGAGCCCTTGGGGACTTCTTGCTGCTGTGGCCAGTCAAGATTTAGCCTCTCGACTGCTTGAGTCTCTAGCTGAATTGCACTGTACCGGGCGAGAACGAGATTTTTCAACTCGCGTGATTCGCGCCGACTCATCATCTCATGACCAGGGCTTCATTGGCGCGATTCGCGCCGCAAGTAGGTCTTTCCAGTGGCGGAGCCAGAGGGCTAGTTGGGGTGGCAATTGCCACCCCAGACGAAGTCCTTGCCAGCCCTGTTGCCACCCCGCTGAAAACATTACACTGTTAGATTTTTACGAAAATTTCCCAAATCTCCCAGCGGACGTGAATGCATCCTTACGCAGCACGCACAAGCGTGCAGCCGCAGCTGTTGCTGCTACACTTTTCATTGGTTAAGCTGACACGCAGCACCTTCGTGACGTGCTCCAAATGGCTCCAAAACAACGCCGACAGCACACGGGATCGAGGAAGAGCATTTTGCTGGTATGTACGGCTTTTATTGGTATTAAATTAAACGAAGTAGTGTTACGGGAAGTAAGGGAGACGTTGCACTTTAGTGCTTAGCATTAATACTTCATGAGCATTACTAGTCGTGAAACTGACTGACTAATACTGTCACGCCTGCGTGAATATGCTTAAAACATGTCGTTAGCAAATGTTCAGCAACAATCACAGACATTAGGTAGGCTTATTCATATTGGCACGTGTAATGCAGCACTAATCTTAGTATAACAGACCGTTGTCATGAAAAACAGAGCGTTGCCATGGACGTAGGATTCTAACCGTAGAGACCGAACAGACTATTTTCTTTAGCGGAAGCAATATAAATAGTTTTTAAATCAATAAACTCCCTTTTAAATCAATATGTTGTGTCAAATTATTTATTTATTTGGTAGGTAGCCATGTAATAAGCGGGATAATGTATAGCGAGGCGGTTGTTATAGCGAAAACAACCCCTTCAGGCTGATTTAAGATCCCTCCGCTTCACGCCGGGCTCCTAAACAGCCTGTCGGTGTTGTATTCGCTATAACAACCGCCTCGCTATACATTATCCCTTACTTAACATAACATGTCTAGATGTCTTTAAGCAATTTTCCTTGTGTTGTCAAATAGGCTAGACCTCAATATACTCAGATTTTGTCGTCATGTATTACTTTAGTATTTGTATTATTAGTAACGGTGTACTCATGGTAAATAATAACAAGCAAATTGTTCCAAATTATGGTTTCTTCATGAGGTGTGTAAAACATTTTGCTTCATCTCACCAGAACCGCAGAATTATGCTGTTCTGAATCTGAATGTTTGTATTTGTGAACTTGGTGGTGCCATAGATGCAGGTTATACCTGGTACAACTATTGAAGTTTATCATTAGAGTCAGTGTTAAAGGGCCCTATGTTTTTTTTGTATTGTTGTTCTTGTCATGATTCCACTATCATGTCATGGTTATTCTTGTCTTGCAGTGGAGTCATGGCATAGGTCCTTGGGTTTTGTGTGAGAAGGACATGTCTTTGCTTACATATTGGCTGACATGCGCCTTCTCATGTCTTGTCTGCATTTTCCCTACCCTCCTGTTTCCTAGTTTGTATTGATTACCTTCCCATTAGTGTTTCATTACCCACACCTGTCCCTTACTAATTATCCTATGTTTGTTCCCCTTGAAATACCTCTCATGTTTCATTGTCTTGTGCTGGTTCGTTGCATGTACTCCCGTGAGTCTCGTGTATGTACTTGTGCTTCTACTCGCGCTTCTACTCGTGCTGGTGCTCTTAGCTGTTCATATATACCTGTTACCTTGTTCCTGTTCCCTCGTGTCAAGTAAGTGTAGTTTAGTGTTGGTTTCAAGTGTTTTGTTTTCTTAGTTTAGTATTAGTCAGTGTCTTTGTCTTTACTTATATATATATTACCCTGTCCTGTTTTCCCCCTTGTGGGTTTTGTTTTGCCTTTTTGTTAGTGTTTATGGTCAATAAATTCCTGTCACCCCTACCTACCGTCTCCATTTCTGCCTGCAATTGGGTTTTCCCCTGTCCATATCATAACAGAACGAACCAGCCATAACCGAACCCAGCAGGCGAAATGGATGCAAGGCGATCGAGCCAGGCCCACCGCCTACTTAACTTGCGCCAGGGACACTCTGATGTGTTGGAGTTCGCGGACCGATTCTTCGAGGTTGCAGGGGAGATGGTCCACGATGAACAGGAACAGATGGTCCTGTTCAATGGCGGCCTCAATCAACCTTTAAAGGGGCGGGAGATGCAGATGCTGAGACCGCTGGGCTTCACGGACCTGATCAGGTACGCCATGAACCGGCCGGAGCCCAGGGTCTCAGTTCAATCCTATTCTCCCTCTCCGCTGGCCGCCATCCCCGAGGGCCATACACTTCAAATCGGGGTCGTGGGCCTCTCCTCACCCCCCACACCCTCTCCATCGTCCACCAGCCTCACTGGCAAGCGGGGGAGACGGGAATCCTGGGGGTCCTTGTCCGAGGCCTCCAATCCGGAGCCAGCCGTCTCGTCTTCTTCATCCCTTCAGCCGACCACCAGGCGGGTGGCTCGGCTGAAGAAGAAGAGGCAACGCAGGTCGGTTCGGAGTCCGTTGGTCTCCAGTCCGGTGCAGCCGTTGCCCAGTCCAGTGACCAGTTCAGTATCCAGTCCGGTGCAGCCGGTTTCCAGTCCGGTGCAGCCGGTTTCCAGTCCGGTGCGGCCAGTGTCCTGTTCAGTTTCCAGTCCGGTGCAGCCGGTTTCCAGTCCAGTGTACAGTCCGGTGCGTCCGGTGTCCAGTCCAGTGTCCAGTCCAGTGTCCAGTCCAGTGTCCAGTCCAGTGTCCAGTCCTGTGTCCAGTCCTGTGTCCAGTCCTGTGTCCAGTCCTGTGTCCAGTCCTGTGTCCAGTCCTGTGTCCAGTCCTGTGTCCAGTCCTGTGTCCAGTCCTGTGTCCAGTCCTGTGTCCAGTCCTGTGTCCAGTCCTGTGTCCAGTCCTGTGTCCAGTCCTGTGTCCAGTCCTGTGTACTCGTGCTCTTAGCTGTTCATATATACCTGTTACCTTGTTCCTGTTCCCTTGTGTCAAGTAAGTGTAGTTTAGTGTTCGTTTCAAGTGTTTTGTTTTCTTAGTTTAGTATTAGTCAGTGTCTTTGTCTTTACTTATATATATATATATATATATATATATATATATATATATATATATATATATATTACCCTGTCCTGTTTTCCCCCTTGTGGGTTTTGTTTTGCCTTTTTGTTAGTGTTTATGGTCAATAAATCCCTGTCACCCCTACCTACCGTCTCCATTTCTGCCTGCAATTGGGTTTTCCCCTGTCCATATCATAACAGTTCTACTATTATTCTTGTAGTAAATGTTTGAATGTGTACAACTGCCTAGTCCTGCCTTGTTTTGACAGGTCCAAGTTTACCTCAGTTTTTCTCTTGGACTTGATTAGTCCAAGGAGCACTTTGAATACTTGTTGTACTATTTTTGCTGTATACTTAATACATATAAAATTGTCTACATTTTGGAAAATAAACAACTTTAATTTAATCTATATACATTTTGTGGAAAATAATTTATTTTTACCTTGACACCCATTTGCCACCCCTGTTTTTAAAGTGTAGCTCCGCCACTGGGTCTATCGCGTCTTTGCATTGACTTAACATGTAAATCTCTCGCGCTTGACGCGCCATTCGCGTTTGGTGTGAACACAACATAAAGTTACTGTGAAATTACCACATCAAACGTGACGTGCTAACATGGATGCAGCTTTGAAGCCGCCGGGTTGCTTCAGGGAAAATTTATTTTTAAGGAGCTTCCCAATGGAAACATCGACAAGACTAAGGTTGTTTGCACCTTGTGCAATGCGGAATTTGGTTTAAAAAAAAACTATCTCTCAACAGGTAGTGGTCTAGCTTTAGTTGAAACCAGTAACTTTGTATTGAGATCTAATGTATTATGGCTCCTGTATGACATATCGCTTGTTGCTCCCTCACTCTTTGTAAATTGCTTTGGATAAAAGTGTCTGCTAAATGACTACATGTAAATGTACTTTAGGAGCTCTTCCAGTCTCAAGTACCACCTAAACGCAAATCATCCCTTAGCTAATGCGGAAGTAAACACAAGTTAATCTTATTGAACATAATTTATTTTCATCACCAATTATGAGAGTAGAACAGCTTTCTCAAGCAGTTTGTGATGCATTTTGGAAACAGGAGATGAGCCCCTGATCTAATGCGCCACCTGGTTTGAGACACCCGTTCTCAAAGACTTACTTTTAGTCATTATTTGGGTATCACACATATTCTGAATGAGCCATTTTAATTTAGATTAATTCCAAGATTAATCTAGATTAAAAAAAAAATCTATGCCCACCACTAATTTTTATATAATAATACAATTAATGATCTCTTTGTTTTTGGTAGTAAAAGTTAAAAATCCCAATTGACCAAAAAGTAAACATCCATATTGACCGACCACCCCCCTGTATCCGCATGAAATGGTTTAGTCCTGCCTTAATGCTCTCAGTGATGGTGTTTAGTTGCAGTTTATGCTCTAGAACTACAGTCACCACAATGTTGCCTAGTAACGTTAAATCAAAATCTGGTTTTCAAAACAGGAAAGAAAGAAAAGAGAGAGAGGAAAGACAAAGCGTGTCAAACTGTAACTCAGTTTTTCACCAAGAAAGGTGTGTAGCCTATAGTCTAGTGGTTCTAAACTCTGGTGCACGAGATCCACTTTCCTGCCGAGTTTAGCACCAACTCTGATAAAACACCTGAAGAGGCGAATCAGTGACTTCAGGAACAGACGCGTTCAACTTAATGTTGGGCTGCGCAGATTGTTTGGCACATCGCATTAAAGTACCACACAATCTGCACTTGAATCTCTTTTACGGTACTTAAATGTCATACGATGAAAGATTCGCGCATCGCCGCATTAAATTGAACGCATCTTTTGTTGATGATTAGCTTGTTCAGGTGTTTTATATCAGAGTTGGGGATAAACTCTGAAGGACAATTGATCTCGCGGGCCAGAGTTAAGAAACCACTGGCCTATAGTCTGTGAGTGGTATTAACCTGTTGGCTTAATGTCCATAGTGAAATAAGCTATCTTACAACAGACTAATGTTAGCCTACATTTAATCACCATTTAATCAGTGCAGGGAAACGTTTAGCACTATAATAAGGCTGGTGTGAAAATTCCATTTTACATGTCCACTTTATTTAAACCAAGTAAAAAAATCTGCTGTTTTCATTGTTTTGAAAGGATGATATAAATTTTTTAATCTCTCATTATTAATAATTATAATAATAATTAATAATAATTTTGCTCAGAGAATCTTGCATTTTGTCAAATTTTACAATAAAAATACATTGGGACTGTTAAAGATGGCCTTCAGCATGTTGTTTATGGCTGCTTTTAATCTTGCATCAAATAGTGAACTGCATACTAGACTTCCATGCAAGTACAAATCACCAGCAGTAAATATTGTGCTAGTACTAGTATTGAACTACAAGAAGCAGGACAGTTGCAAGATTTTAATAAGAGTTATGTAAAGCTTTTGATGGGACAGTTTGGTCCTAGAGATGTGGTGACCACAGCTGCACAGAGGGGGCCCAATTAGATTTTTTGTCATGGGGCCCAAAATTCCTTGCGGCGCCCCTGGGTATTAGTGTGGAGGAGAAGTGGTTTGCTTGAACAACGCAATATTTACTTTTGTATTTATAGTATAAATCATAGCGGCCATAAATTTACCATTGTCTCACGGCAGGAACATTAGTTATGATGTTTCTGTTAAAACTATGGAATAGAAACAGATCAGTCCCCTAAAAACATGGCCACTACACTTTTATTTAAGTAAAACCATAGTTACCTTTCATAAGAAGTGCTTCACATATTAAACTTTACATATGTTATTTAAAACGTATTGAATATAGAGTCTGCATTGTTCTGCGTGGATTAATCATTGAGATGCATGTATAGACGTGCCTGTTTGGCTAGACTCGTATCATCCTCACTTCGCCATGCAAGCCGGGCACACAGCCATGCGGAATGAGGTCACACTCAATTAAAGTGAACTTCCGCCATCACCCCGATTACGTCATGTTACGTCAAGCACCGGATAAGTATAACACCGGATAAGTGTGCGTTCAGACCGCCGCCGTCGTAAGCGTCCAAAAACGCAGCTCCGAAATGAATCCACCATTTGCAAGCAGTCGGCAACATTTGTCATAATCTTGATTTGCCCACTGTTTAAGGAGATTGGCTGCCGTTGATATTTGCATAAAGTTAAGATCTCAATGCCTTTTCCACCCCGCTGTCGGTCCCATAACACCAGGTGTGCGTTAAGCTCCGGTCTCATTTGTATTTCGTAAAGCCCCCACATTAATTTGGAGAATAAATGTGAAATTATTTGAATGTAAATGTATATTTAAAAACATTAATGTTATGATTGATTTATCCGATTCATTTTTTTAATCGATTGACAGCACTACTTCAGAAATATACCTTTTTTCAATTTATCCGAAACATTTGACCGGTAGTGTAGGTGGTACTCCATGAGTGCTCCTTAAAGTAACTTTTATCATCTATATACGTTTGCGTTTATTATTGACAGTCCTGTGTGAAAATGGACCAAAAATAATCTTGCACTCAGTTGTTCTCAAATTGGCACTTTAATTCTTTTATGCTTGAGTTTTAAATTCCGTGATTAACCTCTTGGCGTTAGTTTTCACATAGTGAGGCGGAAACCGTTTGCTGATGCAGGGAGCAAAAATATGCTGATAACGCTATATTTACACTAGAATATGTGGTAGAAACACGTTGGTGTTGGCCATCTATAGGTGCCGGTAAGTGAACTACATGCATGTAGGATGCAAACTTGCATTTGAATTACCAGAAACAATCCACTGACACCTGCTTTTTTTATATTGTTCTTGTTCTGAGATGTTTGTGACCATTCATTTCCCAGCAGCACAAAATAATTGCAGTTTATTGCCAAAGAATAGAAATCCGTTCCAAAGTAGCCCCAAGTACTGTGCCGAGCCTGACATATGAGGGAACATGAGGAGATAAGATGGAGGGGGGGCAGAATCCTCTGGTGTGTTGCGTCCCCTCAGGAGCAGCGATTCTTCAAGGCTTTGGATAGTTTTGGCTTTGGCCTCCTGCGGTTGTCAGACAGATGTCACCTGCAGACTTGGCTTGCGGCATTCTACCAGGAAAATATCATTAATACTTCACTGTGCTTTAGCTAAATGTGGCAGCAGATGCACACAGATTGGTGAAGACGCCTCTTGTGAGCCGACTGTTGTTATTTTTAGGGAAGGGAGGACGGGAACAACATCAGCCAGTACAACAGTCCTATTACATCATAAATGATTTATGCGAGATGCGCTTGATTAATGCGCACAGAGAATATGCCATCACGAACAAACATGACAAGTGACATTAGCAAGGCTTTTCCACAAGCGTTAACACTGGTCACTATGCAGAACGTCCCATCTGTTTAATCCAGTTTCGCAATATGCAACATCCAGTATGTTGTGGTAAATAATTACAACAGACGCTTGTGTGGTACAATGAATAAATGTCGTACATGTACATTTACAGATAGACACATTTCAATCCAACCCAAGGTAAAAATAAAACACTCAAATCCTCAACAGTCATCATTGCTTATGCTTGTGAGAGAATAGGCACACCGTGTTGGCTTCGGGTCTTTATCAGGAAATGGCCAACATTAATACTAAAATTAATTTAAATAACAATACAACACCTTATTGAGCACCCATAGTGCTCAGAGTGATTTATAAATCATACACAAGTAGATCTGACCAGGTCAAGCACCTCAAAAAGAAAAGTTAGCATGTATTTCTGATGTGATTTTTACTTTTGGAATGAACAGTATGGATATGAGGAGTCAGAAATCATGTTTAGTTCTGCTAATGTACAACTAATGCCTTACATCACATCCATTTAGCATGAATGTCATGAGTTTATGTACACATAAAGTCAATCAATGGGTGTAGTACAGGTGAACACATACTGTATGCTGCTGTTAGTTTTGTGTATTTTTTTCTTCTCATATTGTAAGCCGTTCAAATGCCACAAATGTTTCAGTGAAAAAAAGTGAAACAACTGTCATTCATTTAGAGAGCATTTTTACTCATAACAATTTGATTAAGTACATGTCGAGGTATTCAACACCACATGACCACATAACATCACTCATTTGGTTAGGGTTGTTTTATTCTAAGAAGATCAATGCAGAGTTATGGTAGCCTGGCTGAAGATTTCCAGTTCCCAGCATACTTTGCAAGGTAGGGCACAGTGAGAGTAAATGTCAAATTAAAGTGTTATTTTATGTGTAAAACCTTGTTGAATCCTGTTTTTGTATTGCAATATAAGGGCATTTTTAATGCATTATAATGCAGATATGAGGCCTTATGAAAAACATTTTAATATGCTGTATGGTCTCATGAATAATTATAATAACAGTTAGAACACATACTTTTTACCTATTGCCGGTTGTAACCAGTGTGGGGTGTAACCAGTTAAGAAGTAATTAGTAAATGTAATTTAATTACTTTCTCTTGAGAATCTTATTTTTTCTGTTATTTAATTAAGAGGAGCTTGCTCAACACTGGTTATAACGCCTCATAGTCACCGCAGTTATCATGTACAAGAATTGTTGTATCTTGTGATATTGCAAAATATCTTATTATATTTTATAAGTGGTCTTTTATTGCTCTGGAAGTGTAACCTCTCATAAACCCAGAACATTCCTTTAAAGGGCTAGTTGTTTCTTGTCAAGGTTCTCCGGTGGAGACATGGCGTGGGAACCCAATTGCAGGCAGACACAGACGGTAAAGGTGGTAACGAGGATTTATTAAACAAGAAACAAGACTAAAACAAACGGCAAAACAAAGGCCCACGATGGGGTAAAACAGAACAGGATACAATAACAACAAAAGGTACACAGAAACTGGACTAACTAGACGTAAGCCACAAAAGACTAAAATACAATACTTAACAGGACTTACAAAGAACTAACACTCTACTACACTTACTTAGACACGGAGTAACAAGAACATTCAGGAACAGCCAAATCAACGGGTACAAGGGTACAAGGGTACAAGGGTACAAGGGTACAAGGGTACAAGGGTACAAGGGTACAAGGGTACAAGGGTACAAGGGTACAAGGGTACAAGGGTACAAGGGTACAAGAACAAGAAACAATTCACGAGCACATGAAAATGAAACATGAGGACTCTTTAAAGGGAACAGACAAAGGATCGTTAACGAGAAACAGGTGCTGAGGATTAGCACTGAGGAGAGGCTGACGAGGAACGGGATGTAGGGAACAATGACAAGACACGAGAAAGAAACATTTAATCTCACATAAAACCATAGGTTATGCCATGACTCCACTCAAAAAACACGAATA